>NC_044307.1:73843248-74145587 GCF_007474595.2 Lynx canadensis | reverse complement strand
CTAAAAAATAAGGATTTGTATTTCAGGGAAAACTCAAAGAGTCTTTGGAATTATAACCAGGTGTTGGTTCTCACTGCTAAATGGTATGAGATTAGGGTAACTCAACAGACCAACAGCAGCCCTCAGCCAGATCCTTCTGAAGTTCTGGCCAATTCTAGTCAATATCCTTTCATTTACAAGAGACTACATAGGAGAAAAGTGAGGAGTTCAGACAGTAAAAGATTTCCTCAGAGGTGTTTTATGCTGAAAGCTAGATAAGTTTTTTCAGACATATTCCAAAAGCTCACAATTGTGAGAAGAGCTCTAGTAATATAAATAAAGATCCTCTATTGTGCCTCAACCCAAATATTATAGATTTAGGACCACTGTTTGTTTCCCTCTTCTAAGATCAGATGTGTGGCGCCATAATTCTGTGGACTGCCCTTAACCATGGCTTCCTACCCACTTTCTAACTGTTGAATGAGAAGGTTTAGTGATATAAAAAAGATTTGACTCCCTGAGATACAAAGGAACTTGATATCTAGGTCAGAAAGAATCAAAATGCCATGGAGATTATGTAGCTGATTCCCTGAGGCAATTTGAGAAATTATATGAATCTAAAAGACATAAGGGTAGAATTTTCAACAAGCAGAATATTAATATCTGGATTACAGATTAGACAACCCATAGACAGGAGAAAATAGGTAGAACAGTGGAGTTTTTCTTCTCCTTTGTACAAAACATACCTGAACTTTGAACCAGTCTAGAGGCTTCCTCATTTTACACCTTAAAAAAACCAGAACCACTTACTATGAACAGGTCCAGCTGCTATCACCTAGTTTCTTGCAAATTCTATTTCCTTATTCCTCAAATAATTTTGAGAATTAGCTTCTCTCAGTCCACTAATTCAACTCAGGACCCTGAATATTATAAATGTATTTTTTTTTCATTTCATAAAATTCACTTTGGCTAAGGATCAAAAAATCTTTTGGCCAGTGGTACAACTGAGCTTTTTTTTTTTTTTTTTCCTTCTTCTTCTTATTCAGGGAATAAAAATTTAAGTATCTTCTCAACTCAGCTTCATTCTTCATCTAATCTCTCTTGGCTAAATGAACACAGTAGAGGCATGTTGACCAGGGAATTTCACCTCCATAGGTTTTAGCAAATATGCAAATAATGCAAAAATGTCAAAAAATGCAAAATACAATAGTACCACTAGTGCTTGGGTATACAACAGCAGCAATAAAAGAAATGGGAAGAGAATGGCTTCTAATGTCAGAAGTGGGCTCAATGACTGCTTATAGTCTTTTTTTTTGCTTTTGATGTAGCATTTATGTGTAGTGAAATGCACAAATCTTAAGTGAACATTTGTGAGTTTTGACAAATGCACCACCAATATACTATTTAATTTGCTGACAAAGAATGAGAGGTTTTAGAAATATTCATCAGCATTAGAGAAAGGGAAAATGCCCTTGGTTTAGTACTTACACATTAGACATATTAATAACACCACATTAGTCAGTCACGCTTCAGAAAGGTAACTCTCTAAAATCCTTTATTAATAGAATTTATCATCACCCCAGAAACTTCTGTTATGTCCCTTTGCAATCAGTTAATGACCTCCTCAGAGGCAACAATTGTCATAATTTTTTTTTTCACTACAGAGTATTTTTGCCTATTCTAGAATTCCATAAAATTGGAGTCATATGTACTCTTTTGGGTAAGGCTTCTGTATTAGTTTGCTAGGGCTACCATAAACAATACCACAGACTGATAGTGTAAACAACAGACATGTATTGAACACAGTTCTGAGGCTAGACATCCAAGATGCAAGTATTAGCAGATTTGTTTTTTTCTTTCTCTTGGTTTGCAAATGACCACATTCTTGCTGTGTCCTCCAAGGTTAGCCCTCTATTTCTGTGTTGTTTGTGTCCTAAATTCCTTTTCTTATCAGGACACCAGCGTATTGTATTAGGGCCCACCCATACAACCCCATTTTACCCTAATTACCACTTGAAAAGCCTTACTTCCAAATATAGTCACATACAGAGGTACCAAGGGTTAGGACTTCAATATCTAAATTTGGAGAAATATAGTTTAGCCCATAATAGTTTTTTAATTATAAAAATGTTTCTGAGATTTATTCATGTTGTTTGTATCAGTAGTTTGATCTTTTATATTCCTAAGTAGAGTTTCATTATGTGTATATACTACAGTTTATTTATTTCATTAATGGACACCAAAGATGCTTCCAGTTTTTGGTTTTATGAATGAAACAACTTGAGCAAACTTATGTTTTCATTTATCTTGGCTCAATATCTAGAAGTGGAATTGTTGGTCATAGGAAGTGGATGAAGGTTTAATTTCACTGGAAACTCCCAGAAAACTTTCCAAAGAGGGTGTATGATTTTACATTCCTACCATCAATTTATGAGAACTCCAGTTGCTCCAAATCCTTGTTAACATTTGGTGTTATCAGCTTTTTAAATTTTAGTCACTCAGGTGGATGTGTAGTGTATCTCATTGTGGTTTTAATTCCATTTCCCTCTAGTGATGTAGAATATTTTTGCATGTGCTTATTGGCTATTTCCGTGCTAGACTATTTTAATATACATTTAATAGAGAGTACTGGAGACTTTTAGGAAACACCTATCTGAAACAAATGTTCTTAATGTGTCCATCCTCTAAACAGTCAGTTCTGATATTGCACCTGATGTTTCTGACCTATCTGATCATCCCATATATGACCTGAATAAAAGCAGGTATAAATTATCTAAGGGTATGGCATTGACCTTGAAGAAAAAGAAGAACTGAGTATGTGTAGAAGTCTATATTTTTTTGTTTCTTGGTGCTCCATGAAATAATAATAACGTGAGAAAGGGAGAAAGAAAGAAAAAACTCTTTTCTCTGTAATTAAAATTGGCCTAGTCACAACTGGACAGGCAGTTGGAAAACTATGCTGTTAGATCTCTATCTTACTCCACTCACTAATATAAATACCAGATGGAGAAAAATCTATTTTAATTATTTTAAATCAAACACATACTCATTTTTTATGAAGTCAAATATTTCCTAAAAGTTTATAATGGAAATATTAGTTCTTTACTTCTCCTCTCTTCTACCCTTAAGTCCTTTTACCCACAGGCACAAACCTTCAAGAATTTCATCTATTCTTAGCTTTTATTTCTTATTCTTATTTTCTAATTGGATTGATTTTTTTCTAGTTTTACTGAGATATAATTGACATATATCATTATATTCACTTAAGGTATACAACATACTGTTTGGATATATGTATATGTTGTTAATGATCACTACAATAAGTTTAGTTAATATTCATCATCTCACATAGTCACTTTTTTCCTTGTAATAAGAACTTTTAAGATCTACTCTCTTTGCAACTTTGAAATATACAATATAGTATTGTTAAATATAGTCATCATGCTATACACTGTATACCCAGGACTTATTTGTTTTATTTTTATTTATTTTATTTTATTTTAATTTTTTTAAGGTTTATTCATTTCTCAGAGACAGAGAGACAGAGTGTGAGTGGGGGAGGAGCAGAGAGAGAGAGGGAGACACAGAATCTGAAACAGGCTCCAGGCTCTGAGCTGTCCGCACAGAACCTGATGTGGGACTTGAACTCATGGACCGCGAGATCATGACCTGAGCTGAAGTCGGACGCTTAACTGATTGAGCCACTCAGATGCCCCTATTTTATTTTTTAATGTTTATTTTTGAGAGAGAGAGAGAGAAAGAGAGCGAAAGAGAGACAGAGTGTGAGTGGGGGAGGGTCAGACAGAGAGGGAGACACAGAATCTGAAGCAGACTCCAGGCTCTGCACTGTCAGCACAGAGCCCGACATGGGGCTTGAACCCATGAACCGTAAGATTATGAAACTGAACCACCTGAACCAGGTCGGATGCTTAATATTTATTTTATAACTGAGCCACCTAGGTGCCCCAATATTTATTTTATAACTGTTCTTACCTTTTGACCACCTTTACCTATTTTTGTCCTCCCCAACCTTCTGCCCTTGGCAACCACCAATCTGTTCTCTGTCTCTATGAGTTTTTTGTTTGTTTTAAATTCCACATATAAGTGAGATGATTCACTATGTCTTTCTCTGGTTGGTTTATTTCACTTAGCATAATACCTTTTAGGTATATCTATATTGGTGCAAATAATATTACCTTATTTTTTATGGGTGAATAACATTACATATTATTATACACATGCACACAGATATCACATTCTCTTAATCCATTAATCTTTTGATGGATACCTAGGTGGTTTCCATACCTTGGCTGTTGTAAATAATGCTGCAATGAGCCTGGGGGTACAGGTATCTCTTTGATACAGTGATTTCATTTCCTTTGAATATATATCCAGAATTGCTAGATCACATGGTAGTTCCATTTTTTTTTTTTTAATTTATGTTAGAGAGGGAGAGTGCATGAGAGGCAGGGAGAAGGGCAGAGGGAGAAAGAGAAAATCCCAAGCAGGCTCCATGGTCAGTGCAGAGTCCCACACGGTGCTCGATCCCATGACACTGGGATCATGACCTGAGCTGCAATCAATTAATGGTCCACTGACTGAGCTACCCAGGCACCCCCATGGCAGTTCATTCTTTAATTTTTGAAGAAACATCAATTTCTTTTTCTGCCTATTTTTTAATTGTTGCCCCAAGCAACATTTCCAAGTGTACAAGGGTTCCCTTTTCTCCATATCATCACCAACAACTGTTATCTCTTGTCTTTTGATGACAGCCATTCTAACAGTTGTGAGGTGAAATCTTACTGTGGTTTTGATTTGCCTTTTCCTGATGATTAGTGATGTTGGACACTTTTTCATATAGCTGTTGGCCATTTGTATGTGTTCTTTGGGAAAATGTCTATTCAGTTCCTCTGCCTTTTTTTTTTTTAATTGGTTTTGTTTGTTTGATTGTTTTTTGCTATTGTGTTGTATGAATTCTTTATATATTTTGGATATTAACCCCTTATCAGATATATGATTTAAAAATATTTTCTCCCATTCCATAGGTTACCTTTTCATTTTGTTGACGGTTTACTTTGCTGTGCAGGAAGTTCTTAGTTTGACGTACTGCTACTTGTTGATTATTATTCTTATTTTTTTTTACCTTTGCTCTTGGTATCAAATCCAAAAAGTCACTGTAAAGACATATCAAGGAACCTATCCCCTACATTTTCTCCTAGGAGTTTTAATGGTTTTAAGTCTTACATCCAAGTGTTTAATCATTTTGAATAGATTTTTATGTATGGCATAAAGTAGGGGTCCAGTTTCTTTCTGTGGCTACCATTCATTCATTTTTACTTCAATCATTGCATGTGGCTTTTCAGTTTTCCTAATACCATTTACTGAAGAGACTGTCCCTTCTTGATTGTAAATTCTTGTCTCTTTTGTCATAAATTAATTGACCATCTATGCATGAGTTTTTTATGGGCTTTCCATTCTGTTCCACTGATCTGTGTTACTGTTTTTATGCCAATATCATACTGTTTTGATTACTATGGTTTTGTAATATAGTTTGAAATCAGGCAATATGATGCCTCAAGCTTTGTTCCTTCTCAAGATTGCCTTGACTATTCAGGGTCTTTTTTGGTTCCATACACATCTTAAGGTTGTTTTTCTATTTCTGTAAAAAATGCCAGTGGTATTTTGATAGAGATTGCATTCAATTTGTAGGTTGCTTTGCATTAATATGGACATTACAACAATATTAATTCTATCAGTCCATAAGCACAGAGTATTTTCCATTTCTTTGGCTTTATTTATTTCATCATATTGTATAGTTTTCAGTGTACAAGTCTTTACTCCTTGGTTAAATTTATTCCTAGGTATTTTATTCTTTTTGATGCAATTGTAAATGGGATTATTTTTATACTTATTTCTGATAGTTAATTATTAGTGTATAGGAACACAACTGATTTTTGTATATTGATTTTGTATCTTGTATCTCTATAGAATTTGTTTATTAGTTCTAACAGTTTTTTGGTGGAGTTTTTAGGGTTTTCTATATGTAATATCATATCATCTACAAATAGAGCAGTTTTATTTCTTTCCCTTTCCTATTTCGTTGCTTTTTATTTCTTTTTATTGCCTCACTGCTCTAGCTAGGATTTACAATACTATGTTGAATAAAAGTAACAAGAGAGGGAATCCTTGTCTTGTTCCTGATCTTAGAGAAAGTTTTCAGCTTTTCACTATTAAGTATGTTATATATGGGCTAGTCAAATATGAACTGTATTATGTCGAGGTACATTGCCTCTATGCTTACTTTGTTAAGAGTTTTCATCATGAATGTTCTTGGATTTTGTCAAAAGTCTTTCTTAATCTCTTGAGATGATGACATGGTTTTTATCCTTCACTTCATTAACATGGTATATCACATTAATAAATTGGTGAATGTTGAACCAATTCTGTATCCCTGGAGTAAATCCCACTTGATCCTTTTAATGTACTCTTGAATTCAGTTTGGTATTATCTTGTTGAGAATTTTTGTATCTATGTTGATCAAGAATATTGACCTGGATTGACAGTATATATTGACTATATTTCAATGTGGATCTATGATTAAAACAAAGGGTAGAGGAAAATTATGTAAGAATGACATGTTCTAACAAAATAGAAATAAACCAACTCCTCATAAAAATGATAGGGGAAGTGGGGAGAAAACTTAGAGAGTAAAATAAACTCACTGCTGTACAGATAATATGTGCAGTCAAAATACGTCATTTAAAGTTGACAAACCAAATAGAAGCCTCAGGGAAAAGTGGACTATTTTTTACAAAAGACATTAGAAAAGTTATTGGGGCACCTGGGTGGCTCAGTCGGTTGAGCGTCTGGCTTCAGCTCAGGTCATGATCTCACGGTCCATGAGTTCGAGCCCCGCTCGGGCTCTGTGCTGACAGCTCAGAGCCTGGAGCCTGTGTCAGATTCTGCGTCTCCCTCTCTCTCTACTCTTCCCCCACTCGTGTTCTGTCTCTCTCTCTCTCTCTCTCAAAAAATAAATAAACATTAAAAAATAAATAAATATTAAAAATTTTTTTAAAAAAGTTATAAGCATTAGTTATAAGAAAAGAAAAATCCTTCTAAAATACCAAAAGAAGTAGTAAAAAAATGAAGAAATATCACATACAGAAACATAGTAAATATAATTAATACACAGAGTAAATATAACATAAAATAATGTTACAGACCTGAGCCAGGATGTATTGTTAAGTAAAAAAAGTAAGCACAAGAAGTGTACATAATGACATGGTAGCATTTGTGAAGAAAAATGGGTGAGAAAAGAATAAAGACACATAATTAAAAAAAAAGAAATGCAATATTGATGTACCAGAACTTAGTGAAAATGATTACCCATCAGGGGTGGGTGGGAATGGGATGGAATGGATAGGGTGCGAATAAGACTTCTTTGAATTTACCTTTTAATTTGAACTATGTAGAAGTTTGTGTATACACAAAGAGTAAAATAAACTTTTTAAAAATGAAGAAAATAAGCCCTAAAACTAAAGACAAACAGAAATAAATTAGTTTTTTTGTCAAAGTGATAACCATACACATAAAAAGAATTGATTAAAATAACTTTGAACCTAGTACTCTGACTGTACACTTATAATTATATTCTAAAGACAAAAAGAGACTCTTAAATACAGAGAACAAACTGAGGGCTGATGGGGGTAAATGGATGGGAGGTGGATTAAATGGGTTATGAGCATTAAGGAGGGCACTTCATGTAAGTGATGAATCATTGGGTTCTACTTCTGAAGACAAGACTACACTGTATGCTAACTTGAGAATAAAAGAGAATAGTTGTCGGGGCGCTTGGGTGACTCAGTCGGTTGAGCGTCCGACTTCAGCTTGGGTCATGATCTCGCAGTTGGTGAGTTCAAGCCCCGCGTCGGGCTCTGTGCTGACAGCTCAGAGCCTGGAGCCTGTTTTGGATTCTGTGTCTCCTTCTCTCTACCCCTTCCCCGCTCATGCTCTGTCTCACTCTCTGTCTCTCAAAGATGAATAAATGTTAAAAAAAAAATTTAAAAAAAAAGAATAGTTGCAAAGAAATATTGAACTTCACATGGTAATTTTCTTTTTGGTAATGAGGTTGTAGTAATTTGAATCAATTTTATATATTGTAAGATAGAGCACACTATTAAGTATACTGCTACTATAGTTAGAAATTAGAATTCTCTGTACAAATATGGAATGGAGAAAGGCAAAGAACCCTCTGATGTTGCATTAAATTGGAGAAGAGTGTGAGGTCAATGAAGAAAAAATATTAATTTTGAAAATATTTAATGCTGGTGGGAAAGAACTAATAATAGGGAAAGATTAAGTAAAAGATTAAAGTAGCAAGTTTCTGGGTGTGTGAGAAGAATGGGATCCTGTATTTAGGTAGAAGCATCAGACTTAAGTGGGCGAATGGATATCTCATCTACTGAGGCAGTAGGGAAAGTAGAAGGACAGGGACAAATTCAAATAAATGTACACGGTTTGGGGCAGGAAGCTCAAAAATCTCTTGAATGATAGCTTCTATTTTCTCTGTGAAGCAGGAGATAAGGGCATGTGCTGACAGTGAGGGTTGATGTGGTAGTATAGGTGGTTCTAGGAGAGCAGAGATTTGCAATCCACTATGGAGAATGAGATAGACAGACTTGATTGAAATAGCATGAAAGGATTGCCAGGCAGCACTGAGGATCTTGTTGGAGATGAAGACCTTACTTTCCATTGGCATCAATGGATGTGTTTTTATGATTTTATTCAGCTTTAAATATAGATGTGGTAGACACATGGATTGGTCCAGGATTGGGGTTTTGCTAGTCCAGAACAATTGGAAAAACAGTACGTTAATGTTATTGAGAATATTGGCAAGAATATGTTGATTTAATAAACTTTGGATTCCTAAATGGATAGGGAAAGAAGGGAAGGCAGAAAAGTGCACGTAGAGAAAAAGTGAAGCCATCAGGTGTTTGGAGAACTTAATGAATATGAAGAACATGGTATTGAAGTATTGCTAAGTGAGGTTGTGATAAAAAATGAGATAGCTGAATTCAGGTTTTCAGAGGTGAAGCAGTGATGCCACAATACAGGTCTGTCATAACAGAGAATGGCTGAAGTGGAGAAGGTGGTAATGAAGATGAGGTCAGGAAATTATGAAACTTGGACACTGCATGGACAGGATATCACCCAGAATGACCGTGAAAGTGGCATGAAAGGGAAGACCATAGTTGGGTGCTAAAGTGGTTTAGTAAATATGGGGGAATTGTCTGTGGAATCCACAGGTACTCTGATTACAAGGAAGGGTGGAATATGGTGTGGCTGGAAAACATGGACCTTTAAGGAGAAGGGGATTTTACATGATTGGTGTGAAGCACCACTAGATGCAGAGAACCTGAGCTCTACTTCCTCATTCTGAGACACTGTGGGTGTAGACCGCCACATTCTCCATTTGGGGAGACTTATGGCGAAGTAGGGAGTGTCTCAGGGTAGAGTGAGGCTTCAATTAAGGCAAGAAGGTGGAGTGAGTTTAGTAGCAGGGCCAGGGCTGAGGGCTTCAGGAAGCATAATGAAAGTATTAGGAGTGGGAGGGCAGTTAGAAGTTAAGGTCAAGAGTAGGCAGTCACAGAGCACTATCATAATGCACATCTCTAAATGGTTGCTTCAGAGGGGAATCACGTAGTCTAGTTCCTGTTTTTCAACCACAGATAGTTACTCAATGACTTATAGAAATAAGGCAGACTAAAACCTATAAGGCTTAACAGTAGCAGTGTTTATTTACACATATTCCCGCACCCTCTATGAAAAGTTTACTACAAAAAATAAAATTTCATTTTCCCGCTAATATTGCATTTAAAGAAAGTAAATATTATAAAGCCCAATATGAACAGTAAAATGGAATTCAATGTAAAACCAAGCTGATAATAGTTTCTAAAGTATTATCTATGGACATATATGACTTTATTTCAAAATTATCATGGCCAGTGAAATTAAATGGACTCTGGGTTGAGAAAATTGACTTCCAGAGAGTGAGTCATAAAGTCAGAACTCAATCTCATAGTAATAAAAGGCTACAGAACTCCTAGCAATCTATAAAGCTGTAACTAGGAAACTCAGAAGTAGTAGGTCTCTTAGGAAATATGGCTGTACAGTTAAAAGAAACAGAAAAGTAATGAAGGCACTGAGAGAAAATTTTGAGGCAAAATAAACATTCAAATGATTTGCCATACTGCACAGGTCAGATTGGAAAACAGGAAATGGTATTTTGTGATACAAGCATTCTGTGATACATATATTTATAACATATACATCCAAGTAGGTACAAACACACACACACACACACACACACACACACACACTTATGCACATATATAAAAATTGCACATATACATATCCAATTACTACTTTAGAAAGGTCAAACTTTGGCAGAGCACATGGCAGTGGCAGCCAAGAATCCTTTCAGAGATTTTTAAAGGGATAGTTCCTATTCTCTGACAGAAGGGTTTATTTAAGAGCTCTTGATGAACACTTACATTTACTAATGTCTTTACATTTTAGAAAAATCAAATAATGGTGTTTTTAAAGCCAAATAATTTTAAATCCAGTGTAGTTAACATACAGTGTTATATTAGTTTCAGACATACAATATAGTGATTCAACAATTCTATATGTTACTCAGGGCTCGTCAGTTAAGTGTACTTATCTCCCTCACCTATTTCACCCATACCCCACTCCGCCCTCCCCGCTCTGGTAATCATCAATTTGTTCTTTACAGTTAAGAGTTCGTTTTTTGGTTTGTCTTTTTTTTCTTCCTTTGGTTTCTTAAATTCCACATATGAGTGAAATCATAGGGTTTTGACTGACTTATTTTGCTTAGCATTATACTCTCTAGATCCATCCATGTTGTTACAAATGGCAAAATTTCATTCTATTTTCTGAGTAATATTCTATTGTGTATACATACCACATCTTCTTTATCTATTCATCTATTGATGGACATTTGGACTCCTTCCACAATTTGGTTAAAGCCAAACCAAAAAATAATATTGTAGGACTACATAAAAACTTTGTGCTCAGGGGCTCCTGTGTGGCTCAGTCGGTTGAGCATCTGACTTTGGCTCAGGTCATGATCTCACAGTTCATGGGTTCGAGCCCTGTATTGGGCTTGCTACTGTCTGCTGTCAGCACAGAGACCACTTCAGATCCTTTGTCTCCTCTCTCTCTGCTCCTCCCCCGCTCATGCTCTCTCTCCCAAAACATAAAACTTAAAAAAAAAACAAAACCCAAAAAACAACAAACAACTTTGTTCTCATGGGGCACCTGGGTGGCTAAATCAGTTAAGCATCTGACTCTTGATTTGGCTCAGGACATGATCTCATAGTTTGGTTCAAGCTCTGCACTGACAGAACGGAGTCTGCTTGGGATTTTCTCTCCCTGTCTCTCTGCTCCTCCCTGGCTCACATGTGCAAGTGAGCTCTCTCTCTCTCTCTCTCTCTCAAAAAATAAAGAAAAACATTTAAAAAAAACTCTGTGCTCTTGAAAGTAGTTTTCTTACAGGGATTAATATCATTATGCCATATGAACCCTATAAAGTATTTATGAATTTAATATGTACATAGATACAAAACATTAATTCTAAATAATTTTTTTGCCGTTTACCATAAACAGAATTATCTCATCAAACACATTATTAATACATGCATGCCCTCTTATTTCTACTTCCTTCATTCAACAAGTCATTTTCAAGTTCCTACTCTGTACCAAACACTGTTCTAGGTACTAGGTGGGGACCCCATCTTGAATGCTGATAGTACAAGAAGGTGATAAAAGGTCTTTGTGAACTATCTCTCTCTGGAGTTCCAGATCCACATTGTCCTCAACAGACACACACTTGGAGGTTCCCCAGGCCCCTCAAATTCACTGTCTAAAAGTGAGCTCAGTGCCCTGTATAATCCATGCCCCATTCTACTAGAGAAGCCTGATTCTTTCCTTGTATTTCTCCCTTACTTGTAAAAAAGCTTTCCAAAATGTGAACTTGACTATGGAATGCTATTGAAACTGTCCACAGCTTTCACGCCTAAAGCAGTACTTCACAAAAATCTCTGTGAAAGCCCTAAAAAAAGAGTGAACATGAGTAAGTCTGGAGGAAAGGGAGCCAATTACGAACAAATTACCAAAATCTCACGATTTTTTTTACCTTTGTAACTCACAAAATTTTACATATTAATCTACAACATGTCTTAATTTTTCCTATAAGATGTTTTAAAATCATTATCTTTTAACATTTTTTCACTTGAGTAGGATTTTTCCCTCCCAGATCTTTGAGTACAATTGATTTCCTAGGCAAATGGCCACATGTATGTTCTGGCTTCATGTACCCTGAACACATACCCTAGTTATAGATGCACTGACCTAGAGTATAAAGCTTAGACCTCCCTTTACAACATTCACGAGGGGTGGTATAGTCAAATGGTTAGGAGCATGGGCAGTGGAATTTAATTGCTTACTTGAATCCTGATTCTGTTGTTTGCTAGTTGTATGATCTAGGGCAAGTTATTTACTCCCTCTAAATTCATAAAATAGGGATTATAATAGCATCTACTTTAGGAATGTTGTTAGGATTATGAGACGAAACAAGTAAAGGGCTCAGCCTGGTGCCTAGCCCATATTAAATGCTCCGTATGGAGCATGTTTATTCATTTGTTACAGCTCCAAGGAACAACTTGCAAATGCTTATACATGCCGTGCTATTTCATGTTGATCTGTTCTACTTCCATAATACTGTACCATAATATTGTAATGGGGTGTAGAAATACATTCCACTAACTTCTCTAAAGGGGAAAGAAAAACCAACAATCCTGTTAAAACATGACAATTTTTGTTTAATATCATGTAAAACTGTGACTATTTTCCCTTGGGAGAGGTTGAGTGAGTGTCATTGAGATGGCAGTATTTGATGCTAGAGCTGAGGATGACAAGTCTCAGCTCATAGGCCCACCCACTGTCTGCATTCTTCCTTATGTCCTCCAACCTTATTAGCCATTGAATTTCTATTTTGCTCTTTCCTTCCCACCCCTTTTCCATCTTTTACTGAATACCTGCCTTGCTTTTTTAAAATTTTAATTAATTAATTAATTCATTCATTCAATACAGCTTGACCATTATAAGATTATGCTACATTGAAATAAATCACCCATTAGGACACTCCAGCCTGAGGAAAGCTCTGCTTAGCTAAATAATGTTGATGTTTTCAAAATGTGAACCTCAACATTTATGCTCCTTTACACACTCCAGTTATAGATGCTGCATTCCAAATGCACACTAAATCTTGGGGCCCCATGTGGCTCAGTCTTTGTAAGAATTAAACACAAAGAAGCATGGCCTGACAGGCCAAAAATGATTTCATAATATATTCTAAATTTACTTTTCTCTCTCAATTAAACGGCAGAGGGGATTCAACTCTACTTCAGAACAACTCTTCTCAGAATTATTTTCTCCATTCTTCTCTTTTCTTACCCTCCATATTATAAACTCTTATATTCCAGAGCTGCTTACAAACCAGCCTTCAAAATGCTCTCCAGCTTTAGTTCCATGTGACTTTTCTTTTTTTTTTTTTTTAAAGTTTATTTATTTTTGAGAGACAGATCATGAGCGGGAGAGGGGCAGAGAGAGAGAGAGGAAGACACAGAATCCGAAGCAGGCTCCAGGCTAAGAGCTGTCAGCAGAGAGCCTGACACAGGCTGTGAACTGTGAGATCATGACCTGGGCCAAAGTTGGACTCTTAACCGCTTACCCAACTGAGACACCCAGGTGCTCGTCCATGTGACTTTTCTTTTTATCTCACTACTTTATTCTTTCTCCTTACAGGGTCTGATTTAGCCCTTTTATCCCTTTATTCCCCTGCTCCCATTTCCTGTCTCTTCTTTGTCCCTATTTTTCCAGATTTGTGTCTCAAAAGGTTAGGGAATCAAGTTAGCAAATACTCTCTTTAAAAGGAAGACATATGTGACTAGAGAAATTGTGAATTGAAAGAGGATTAGAAATCCGGTCTTCAGCAGCACACTTGTTTGTTCTTCCACTGGACTGGGAGCTTTTTGAAAGCATGTCATATTTCCCTTTGTGCCTGCAACCCCCCAACACAGGGCCTGGCACAGGATAACGTTCAATAACTGTTGGATAAATGTTGAAATGATTATTTTATATCAAGGACTTCTTAAATAGAAACTCAGAAAATGAACTTGGTTTAATCTGTAATACAACCAAGAAAGCAAATAAACTTTAAGAGGCCGACTGAGATTCTAAGCCGCCTTACCCACAGATATTTGTGTGATAGTAATTTGCCACAGTGGTCTTACCACTTAGTCTCTTGCTTCATCTCTGTCTACATACCTGTGTCTATATACCTGATCCCTGATTACAGGACACCATATGAAGACATGAAAGAAGAATTTTAGTTGATGACTTGTCCCAACCTTGTGAAAACTTTGAATTGTAGCTCAGCTTTAGCCTCTCTGAATTCTGAATTTGGTCAAGTTTTAAAAGTAGAAAAACCATGTATGAATTAGAACTATCCAAGGTCAACGAGGCTGCCCTTTACCACAGACATAGATGCAAAAGAACATGGTCAATTCTTGCTTTCCACTTCCATCTGGGCTCATTCTTCACTTTCTGTATTACCTGGATAGACATTTTCACTTCCTTTTCTCTGCCATCTTTGTGGCTATATATAGTTCCTTTAATATTCAATATTGAAGACCCTCAAGAGGAAACAAGCATGTGATGCCGTGTGGTGAGAACATTACAGAAACATCTGATTATTTAATTAGACCAAAGTCCTTTAGTCATCTTCAAGCTGAAGCATGATCTAGTGATTTAACTGAACAAACATATATATAGTACATGTGACAGAATAGGGACAAAGTGGGCTCCTTGAAGAGAGGGACTCTATTTGATTTCTCTTTACATCTCCAATCAATAGTCTAGTGCTTGGCCCACAGCTGCTACTCAATAAATGCTTGTTGAATGAAAGAGTAAATTAAATTTAATCTTACCTTCATGGAGTAGATAATATAATACTAACCACACTGAAATTGGTATAGGCACTAATAAAGGTGGAGTTACAGTGTGATGGGAACAAAGAGGAGGAGATTAATGATTGGCCTGAAAAATGTTCTTTAACTTCCCATATTGTATGCCCAAGTTCAACAGCAGCACTTATAAAATGAAAAGCCCTGTAATGTATTTATCTGCCACAAATTTGATTACAGGTTGCCGTTCACAGAGGGAACCTAAAATTGGAAAGAAACTGCCTGTGTTTTGATATGAAGGAAGAATATGGTTTTTACAACATACTTACAGGAAAAACCAAACCCAAAAGACAGAAGCAACCTCATTCTCCTAAGACACTGGGTGGAGGATGTTTAACTAAATGAGGTTCTCCTGAAGATTATAATGAGAGTAGAGAAAGAAGAACAAAAGAGGGTAGAGTGAGATGATGTATGAAAAGAAGAAACATGATCAAAACTGACAAGTATTTTGTCCAGAAGAAATGCCTTTACTTTTTACTTGATGGCCTGCAAATTACCTTCTCAGCAGATATTTAACCCATATTTAATGCACTGAAACAGATGAAAGAGGCTCTGCTGTCTCAAACTGTTTTTTTTCTTTTGTTTTGTTTATAACTCATTCTCTGCTCATTCCTTCCTTTATTTAGATCCTCTGGTATACGAGACCTTATCCTAGGAGAAACTTTGGACCTTAGGATAAGTCTCTGAGAACTTGTGTGGACCATCCCAATCCATTTAAATGAACTGAAGCAGGTTTTCCTATGTAAAGTTATCCAACTGCTGTTGGTGTTAGAAACACTGCTTCATACTTTAATGATATTGATATAACCCATGCGGAGTCATATTGACACAATATTATGATATTCACCTCACTGCTTCATTCTGGTCAACTCTTTATGGTCAAAGTGGCAACAATATGTGAGATTCATTTGGCTACTTTATAATACATATATTTTTTAATGTTTATGTTTGAAAGAGAGACAGAGCACGATCGAGGGAGGGGAAGAGAGAGAGGGAAACATAGAATCTGAAGCAGACTCCAGGCTCTGAGCTGTCCACACAGAGCCTGATGCGGGGCTCAAACACACGAACCGTGAGATCATGACCTGAGCTGAAGTCAGACACTTAACCCATTGAACCACCCAGCCGCCCCTTGTCTACTTTATAATAGATCCATACGATTAATCATGCAAGATAAAGCACTAACCTTAGGTTTAAAACATTCACTTTTTAGATTACTGAGAAAAAAGTGTAATAAATTTTTAAATAATTCTCTCTTTTGAAGGTTATTTATTTTCAGAGAAAGAGAGAGGGAGTGCCAGTGTGGGAGGGATGAAAGAGAGATGATGAAACAGAGAATCCCAAGCAGGTTCTGCACTGTCACTGCAGAGCCCGACACAAGGCTCAAACTCACGAACCGTGAGATCACGACCTGAGCTGAAATCAAGAGTCAGACGCTTAACCGACTGAGCTACACAGGTGCCCCAATTTTTAATAATTCTTGAAAGCATCTTAGGCAGAGAATTAAGACTTCTCTCCAGGCTTAGGCTTGGGTGCTTTGGCTCTGGAATGCACTGGTATCAGTTCTTCTCACTCTGGCTTTTGGATGTTGAAAATTTCTTTTGCCTACCATCTGTAAAATACAGTTCTCCAGTTTTGGGGCAAAAATTCTTACCCTCAAGTTTACTGTGAAATTGAGCAAACTGTCTGAAATCTAGTAAGAATGGGAAAGTGGTTATCCTGGCTAATTATATAGTCAGGTGGACAGCAAAAACAAAATATGTCAGCTGTCAAGTTACAAGTAGAAATGAAACATTATTTCTTTGATTCAGAACTATAGGGATCTTTTGGTGGTTACAGCTCAGGCTCATCCCTGTAACCAGCCTTCACCAAACTGCCATCCTTTGAATATACCCTACACTCTCACATTCCTTTCGTTTGTACATACTTTTCCTTTGTCCAGAAATAGCTTTCCCTTCTTTCTGTTTAGAACAGACCTCTTCTCCTGTGAAGTCCTAGTTCCCTCATCAGAACCTCTCCTAATCCAGTTATTTGCTTTGTTATATTTCCATAACATTTTTTAACTATTTTTGTTTGATAAAAAATAAATAACATAAAATGTGCCATTTTAATCATTTTAAATGTACAGTTGAGTGGCATTAAGCATGCTCACACAGTTGTGCAACCATCACCACCATGCACGTCCAGCCTTCTTCCATCTTTCTAAACAGAAACCCCACACCCATTAAACAAGAACTCTCTATGCTCTCCTCCTAGCCCACAGCAACCACTACTCTACTTTCTGACTCTTTGAATGTGACTACTCTAAGTACCACATACACAGTGCAGTCACACAATATTTGTCCTTTTGCTAAGTTTATTTCACTTAGCATAATGTCTGCAAGGTTTACCATATTGTAGCATGTGTTAGAATTTTCTCCCTTTTTAAGGATGAGTCCTATTCTGTTGTTTATTTTTATTTTTATCTTTTATTTTTTATTTTTTTATTTTTTAATTTTTTTTTTAAATTTTTTTTTCAACGTTTATTTATTTTTGGGACAGAGAGAGACAGAGCATGAACGGGGGAGGGGCAGAGAGAGAGGGAGACACAGAATCGGAAACAGGCTCCAGGCTCCGAGCCATCAGCCCAGAGCCTGATGCGGGGCTCGAACTCACAGACCGCAAGATCGTGACCTGGCTGAAGTCGGACGCTTAACCGACTGCGCCACCCAGGCGCCCCATTAATTTTTTTATTTTTTTAAAATTTACATCCAAATTAGTTAGCATATAGTGCAGCAATGATTTCAGGAGTAGATTCCTTAGTGCTCCTTACCCATTTAGCCCATCTCTCCTCCCACAACCCCTCCAGTAACCCTCAGTTTGTTCTCCATATTTATGAGTCTCTTCTGTTTTGTCCCCCTCCCTGTTTTTATATTATTTTTGTTTCCCTTCCCTTATGTTCATCTGTTTTGCCTCTTAAAGTCCTCATATGAGTGAAGTCATATGATTTTTGTCTGTCTGACTAATTTCACTTAGCATAATACCCTCTAGTTCCAGCCACGTAGTTGCAAATGGCAAGATTCTATTCTTTTTGATTGCCAAGTAATACTCCATTGTATATATATACCACATCTTCTTTATCCATTCATCCAGCGATGGACATTTGGGCTCTTTCCATACTTTGGCTATTGTTGATAGTGCTGCTATAAACATGGGGGTGCATGTGTCCCTTCGAAACAGCACACCTGTATCCCTTGGATAAATGCCTAGTAGTGCAATTGCTGGGTCGTAGGGTAGTTCTATTTTTAGTTTTTTGAGGAACCTCCATACTGTTTTCCAGAGTGGCTGCACCAGCGTGCATTCCCACTAACAATGCAAAAGAGATCCTCTTTCTCTGCATCCTCGCCAACATCTGTTGTTGCCTGAGTTGTTAATGTTACCCATTCTGACAGGTGTCAGGTGGTATCTCATTGTGGTTTTGATTTGTATTTCCCTGATGATGAGTGATGTTGAGCATTTTTTCATGTGTCAGTTGGCCATCTGGATGTCTTCTCTGGAGAGGTGTCTATTCATGTCTTTTGCCCATTTCTTCACTGGATTATTTGTTTTTTTGGGTGTTGAATTTGGTAAGTTCTTTATAGATTTTGGATACTAACCCTTTATATGATATGTCATTTGCAAGTATCTTCTCCCATTCTGTCAGTTGCCTTTTAGTTTTGCTGATTGTTTCCCTCACTGTGCAGAAGCTTTTTATTTTGATGAGGTCCCAGTAGTTCATTTTTGAGTCCTATTCTGTTGTATGTAGAGGCCACATTTTGTGAATGCATTCATCTGTTGATGGACAATGGGTTGCTTTTACCTTTTGGCTGTTGGGAATAATGCTGCTATGAATGTTGGCATGCAAATATTTGTACAAGTCTCTGCTGTCAATTCTTTTGAAAATATACCCAGAAATGGAATTTCCAGATCATATAATAAGTCCATTTTTAATGTTTTGAGGAACAGTTATGCTGCTTTCCATAACGGTTGTACCACTTTACATTCCTACCAGAAATGCAGAAGGTTTCAATTTTTTCCATACCCTTGCCAAAAATTGCTATATTATATTTAAAAAATAATAATCATCATTCCAATTTGTGTGTGGTGGTATGGTATCTTATGTGAGTGTGACCGATTTACATTTCCCTAATGATTAATAATGTCATCTACTTTTTGGCTATTTGCATATCTTTGCCTCTGTTTTAATTGGGTTATTTGGCTTTTGAGTTGGAGGAGTTTTTACATATTTTGGATACCTTATCAGATACATGATTTGTAAATATTTTCTCCCATTCTGTACATTGCCTTTTAACTCTGTTGATAGTATACTTTGATGTATGAAAGCTTTAAATTTTGATGGAGTCTAATTTATCTATTTTTCTTTTTTGTTGCCTATGCTTTTGGTGTTATAGCCAAGAAAGTAACAAATCTGATGGCACAAAGCATTTCTCTTATGTTTTTTTTTTTTTTCTAAGAGTTTTATAATTTTAGCTCTTACATTTAGGTGTTTGATCCATTTTAATTTTTGCATTATGGTGTAAGGTAAGGGTCCAACTTCACCTTGTGTACATGCACATTCAGTCTTCCCAGTACTATTTCTTGAAAACCCCCATAACATTTCGCACATGTGTTTATAATTATGCATTTTCCTATCTGGAATGATATGCTTATAAACTAGCTGTCATGCAGGGCAGGGGTAGCATGGAGAGAAGCCATGATTTGCAGTATTTCCTGATTTGTCTTGTGTAATATTCTCACCATGGCCAAATTTAAGCCACCAACATGATGACATCACTGAACATGGAATTAGGGGTACAAGACTGGAATTATTTTACTTTGTGTTTCCAGCACCTGGCATATATTAAATACTCAAATTTCACTTGTTAAATTTTCCTTCAACAAATAGTTGAGTGTTTTCTATGTGCTAGACAACTGTACTAGGTACTGTGAATACGTAATGATGGAAAAAACATACATGGTTCCTACCCTCATGAATCTTACAATCTAGTGACGAGAGAAATAATACAGAAGTAAATAAAAAATAACGAATAATTACCCATCATGATAAGTAAGATGAAAGAAATAAACAGCGTATGGGATGGAATTGCTTAAACAGTCCTCTCTAAAGAGAAGGAACTGGGAGAAAAAGCAAGTGTGGTGCTTCTGTACAGGGAGAGAAAGAACTGATTATGCAAAGTGCCAGGGAAGGGGGAAGGGGGAAGGACTTTGAGGAGGGGGAAACAACATGTGCAAAGGCCTTAAGGCAAATGACCATGGCCTCTGAGAGGAGTTTAGAGGCATCCATGTGCCTGGGATAGAGGGACATGGGGAAGGTGGCCCACAGTGAGGATGGAGAAGTTGGTGGGGGTCAGAGCATATGTGGCCTTGGAGGCCACTGTTGGGCATCGGGATTTTATTTAAAGTTTAATAAAAAACAAAGCAAAAACAAAAACATTTAAAGGCTCTAAGCAGAAAGCAGGCATAATTGGATTTCTAAAAGTGAATTTTTCTTGGTCTGTGTACTAGTTGAAAGCCATTGCTGAGAGTGCAGTAAACAAGTGTTTGCTGCTGATGAAATTTGGATATGAGAAGGGAGAAAGAGAAAAGTGGGTATATTTGAGACTTTATTTTGAAGATTAAACATAGGAGACTTTATGATTGACTAGATATCAGAAATTATGGGGTTAAGTGTCCGTTAGTCAGTAACTTATGGAAAAGAAAGTTGGGAAACAAGCAGTTCATTCTTTTTAAGAAGTGCTCAGCCCTGAGCTAGGCACTTTGAGTTATATGAAAGAGGCATATGATGCAGTCTTTATGCATAAAAATTCATACTCTAGTGGAACCAACACTTGTAAATTGTAAGAAATGAAATATACAAAGTCATAAACTAATGTTCTATTTGTGGTTGAGGGCATAAGTGTACAAAGAATTCTGAAAACAAAGATCCTAGTGGGTTGAAAGTTTCATGGGGGAATGAAGTCTCTAAAGGAAGTGCAAGACTCAGCTGGACAGACCAGAAGAACCAGAGATTCTCACAAGTATGGGCAACTAGAAAACCATGGAATCTGTTAGGACAGTTAAGTGAAGTGGATAGGGAGACAGCTAGCCCAACTGCAGAGGTCCTGGATGGAGATCATTGCAGGGTTAATGAGAAGCGGCATCAAGATCATCAGAGATTTTCATACTTAATTTACAAAATGCTTTCTCTTAATTTATTTCATTCAACCTTCATCATGAAATAGGTAAGGTAACATGATTATTTCCTTATTTTGTAGACTGGAGATGGGATATATAAATGGTGAGGTGTTTCTACCAAGTTTACACGGCCAGAGGTTGAATTAGAACTAGTACCCAAACATCTCATTCTCTTAGCTCTTCTATTTTTACTACAAAACTTGTTTTGCTGTTGCAAAATCAAAATTAGTGGTTTAGGTATGTATTTTGTCTTTTTGGAAAGAGGTTTATGAATGATAAAAAAATAAAACTATACTGATTTCAATTAAAATTGAAAGCCATGTCAAGTTTGGGTTTCAGGATATTGATCATGTTTACTTTCAGAGTCATGTGGAATATGTCATTTTCCCCCCAACACTATTTGGATACCAAGAAGGTAGAAGTCAGTGTTTCTAAATTAAGAGGGCTTTAAAATTTATCCTTATCCTGACCCATGCTCTTATTTATGAAATGACTACTAAGGAAACCTAAGGAAACAAAACAAACTTTGCTATGGAGATTTCTTTTTGAATTAACTGCATGATTTGATAAAGAAAAAAATAAAGCCCCTGGCTACTATGTTCAGCTTCCATATATTTTACCAGAATGACTAAGCGGCCAAAATATGAGTTTTATAATTTCCTGATTAGTTCAATTCTCTTCTCTCATTTCACTACATGGTGGTTTCCATAAAGATTATGAAAGCATTTTTCAGACATGAATCTTTTCTTTTTTTTAAAAAAATTTTTTTTTCAACGTTTATTTATTTTTGGGACAGAGAGAGACAGAGCATGAACGGGGGAGGGGCAGAGAGAGAGGGAGACACAGAATCGGAAACAGGCTCCAGGCTCTGAGCCATCAGCCCAGAGCCCGACGCGGGGCTCGAACTCACGGACCGCGAGATCGTGACCTGGCTGAAGTCGGACGCTTAACCGACTGCGCCACCCAGGCGCCCCCCAGACATGAATCTTTTCAAGAAGATGGTGGTTAAAATCAATCTTCACAAAATTGAAAGTACACTTTGCATGGTGACCAAGTCTCTATTAGATTAGAATCTCTGTACTTTCTCTGTGGAGGCTAGTGTATCACTTAAAAAAAAAAAGTTCTGAATTTCTTTATTGGGCATATTACTCTATTATGAAATAGTGTTGTTTGTGTGCGGTTCATATATGTGTGTCTATATATGTAAGAATCATGCTTTCTTCTTTTGAATTCAACAAGTATTTATGAATATTAATAACAGCAAGCTGTATGCCATGGACAGAGAAAGCTCTTCATTCAGCACAGAATGTGATGAGTATAGTTGGCATGAGAGATAGAGAGCTATGGAAAATTGAAGAGGTGAGGAAATGTCTGTGGTTGAAAGGGGATACTTTAGACATTTAAGCAGTATTTAGAAGAATGGGTAAGATTTTATCAGGTAGAGATGGAGATGCTCAGCAGGAAAAAGCAAAGACTAAGACCTGATGGGAGAAAGGAATAAATGTATCTGGAAAACTAAGAACAATAAACGTTTACAGATACCTTGGGTACAGGTTGAATGGTGGAAGGTAATGCTGCAAAAATGTTTAGATCAGATTAAGAAAAGTGAACTTAATTTGGTAGGCAATAGTAACCACTGAAATATATGGAATAGCAGAGTGACAAAAATGACAGTGGCTTTGGTATACAGATAGGATTGGAGCAGGGAAAAAATCAATTGCTATGGATTGTCTAACAGAGAACTCTAGGAATCCAAATTAGCAATAACAAGACCTTATCAGGGATAAAGACAGGTAAGTGGAAAGAGGGGATGGGTGTGATTATTTTTAGTGGCAGTGATACATAGTTGATTCGTGGTCAGCTGTGGTTATTTCTGCCCTAAGTACAGTTAGTCAGGTATTTTTACCTTTTATCAGTACAACATATTTTCTCCTTGAGTGTACTTTCCTACTCTGGCTACCATCCTATATGAGATCAAAACTGTGAGAAACAGAGGCAGGATAGCTTCAAAATTTTCCTGTGCTCACTGGGCTGATTTTGCTGAGAACTTGCTTTATTCTTGACTTGTGATGGCCTTCTGCAGATGTGGAAAGGGATAATTTTAACTGGTAAAGGGCGATCCTTTGGTTGAGATTACATAAATGGAAAGGATCAACTATATGTATAGAAAGCCATGAAGCCAGTGCAGGGAATTCTGAAGGAAATCACAAGATTAGAGAGAAAGGTCCAGAAATCAATTCCAAGACTCTGTCTCCCCATTCTCTGCAAGTCTGGTGTCTCTAAACATACCTGAAGGCCCAGCCCACCCTTTTCAAGGATCTTTATGAACCACTTAGACCAACACTTGGTGGCTCAGCATTATCATCATCCAATATTGACCCAAGCTCAGCTTGATAAACTCCTTCTACTTTGATCTTTGTTTTCAAAACTCTATTCTCATGCCCTTTTTGGTTGGCTCCCTCATTCGCTCCTGACCTTGGACCCTGACTTATTCTTGTTTGTTTTCCTGAATCCCTGACCTTGAATGTGAATATCAGCTCCTGACACATCACCTGATGAGTAACCTACTGGAGAGCCAGTATCACCTACCCTGCTTTTCCTGAAACTCTTCTTTTGCCACCAATGTAAGATGCCCCACTATTATCCTCTCACCTTGACTCTCCTGGTGCTTGGTTTGTGGATGGAAATACCATATTCTCCAGGCCACCATGTGGGAGCCTCTAGCTGCAGCTGCTCTATCACTGCTTCCAGAAGCCTGGGTTTTCTCAAATCTGAGCCATTCAATGGACACCACTGATGTTACTGGCTTTTCCTGGTGATTCCTGAGTTCAAGCAGAGAAAAGAAAGTTTTAAGAAGCCAGGCCCAAATGAGGAGCTATGGAGATGAGGAGCAGTGTGCTATGTGAGAGAAAAGGAAGATATGCAGACCTTGCCAACTTTGTAATTTGTGCATTCTTCTTAACATAGGAGGCTCGGGGCGCCTGGGTGGCTCAGTCGGTTAAGCAGCAGACTTCGGCTCAGGTCATGATCTCGCGGTCCGTGAGTTCAAGCCCCGCGTCGGGCTCTGTGCTGACCGCTCAGAGCCTGGAGCCTGTTTCAGATTCTGTGTCTCCCTCTCTCTGACCCTCCCCCGTTCATGCTCTGTCTCTCTCTGTCTCAAAAATAAATAAACGTTAAAAAAAATTATAAAAAAAAAAAACAAAACATAGGAGGCTCAAACTTCAAACACTTCTCTAGATATGAGATGAATATTTAAGTATTCAAATATTTGAATATCCAAGTATTTTTTGTTGTCATTCTTTTACTTTATTAAAAATAAAATAGGGGTGTGTTTTACAGTAATATAATTTGTAGCACAATAATCATTATGACTCAACATGTTTTCTTGACTTGGGACTATAAAAGAGATTCACTCTAATGGTAGGGATAAGGATAGGGAGTGGTGGAAAGTACCGTTTATGTGGGTATGATGGGATTGCCATAAATCTAAGCATACACTACTTACCTCTCCTTGATCAGGTAGGTATGTGTTTCATCATTTATAGTAGTTATGCAAATTGTCTGTACTATGTGTATATGTAATGACTGTGAGTGATGTGTATGTGTGTGGACTAATGTTGTTTTTAAGGAAAAATATTTAACTATTTGGAGTAGACTAGTCAAATACTAGTTGCCTTTCTCTTCCTTTAATGGAGGAAGAGACCACTCACCCCTAAGTGTGGTGCTGAACTAGATCATCCCTCAGACACTCTTCTAGCTAGATGTTTTGATTTTCTCTAAAAGGTTTCTAGGTGAAGATGTGTACAAATAACTTCTTTTGTGTTTCTCTTTGAGGAATATAGAAACCCAACCATGTTTCTATTGTAGGAACCAAGAAGCATTTTTATGTAATTGAAAAATACCATATTTCAAGGATGCTACATATTATTGAAAATCAAAGATGCAAATCTGAAACACTACTCAATAGACTAGAAAACACCCAACCATGTTTCTATTGTAGGAACCAAGAAGCATTTTTATGTAATTGAAAAATACCATATTTCAAGGATGCTACATATTATTGAAAATCAAAGATGCAAATCTGAAACACTACTCAATAGACTAGAAAACACTGGGACACCTGGGTGGCTCAGTCAGTTGAACATCTGACTCTTATTTTGGCTCAGATCATGATACCAGGGTCGTGGGATTCTGTCAGGATTCTCTCTCTGTCTCTGTCTCTTTCTCTGTTTCTGCCCCTCTCCCCCACTCGTACTCTCTCTCTCTCTCTCTCTAAAATAGAAAAAAAGAAGAAAAAGAAAATATTTACTCAGGACAATACTTGAGAGGGAAAAGTTCTTGATCTATAATAGGCAAAATCATTAATATTGAGAGTAGTAATGATTGCTATAATAAGAATGGCAATTTCCCTCCCAGGGCTATTATGATTTTAACAGATCTGAAACTCTCTATTAGTATTAACATCATATTAACCACTATATCAAAGGCAATGTATTATACTTTAAAGGTTACTCAGTATTCCAAATTTTTCTTCAATAAGTATTTATTGAACATCTACTATTGTCAGGTATGATATTAGAGCTGTGGGTACAATGACCAGGACAAGTTCTCTTCTCCCATGAATTTCCCTGCAATGACACTAACCATTCAGCTACTTGTGGTCACTAATCAACTAGAATGTTACAAGAGCTTAATTTATTCATTAAGTAAGCAGTGATTATCGACAGGTGGGTAGTATGCTGAGGAGATAGCATGAACAAAATGAACTGTCTCCTGCCCTTATAAAGCTGACTGCCTATTAGTAGATAGAGACAAGTAAACAGACACTTAAAATATCTCATTGTGTCACATAAGGAAGTACCCAGCATATGGGGAAAATATAATAGGCACCTAACCATGCCTTTAGGAGTCTGCAAAAGTTTCTCAGAAGAAAGGCCCAAACTGAGGCCTCCAGAATATGTAGGAATCAGCCAGAACTTTGGGTACAGAATAGCTTGTGAAAAGGTCTGAAAACAAGGCCACTGGGAGACATGTATTATGAGTGACCCAGAGCTGGTTTGGAGAGGGGCTAGGAGTGAATTGTGAGGCAGGAGGAGTGGGATCATTAGGCTTTGCCTGCCATTCTGAGGTTTGGACTTTGTCCTACAGTGAAATAGGAAACAACTGAAGTGTTTTAAACATGGAAGATACGTGATTAGCAACAGGTCTGTGTAAAGAATATACTTATATTACCACTCCATATCTGAAAGGTCTGCAACCCCAAAGTATGGTTTTCATGTATGTTTTAATTTGGCACAGGATTCAGGCTCAGATGTTTCAACTTATCTGAAGTCAAATGTCAATTTAAAATTACTGTTTACAGAGTAAACTGCCTTTTTAGTTTGGATGTTTTTCCTTGCTGCTTTGCTCCAGTAAGCACCATAATCTTGGATCTCTATTTAGACGTCCCATCGCGGATACTCTCTTCATTTAGAATGTGAGCAGGAAGGTTCTAGTGATTCCCACAAGACAAATACTTGGAATGTCTGTTCCTGTCACAGAATATATTTCACAGATGCACAGTTTTGACCCCAAATATTCTTTGATTTCTTCTGTTAACATCTGGGTGAGACCCTCACCTAAATGCTAACATGTCTTTAATACCTGCTAATCTTCATTTTAACAGAGAAGGTAGGTCCTAGATTTGGTCTATTTGTAGGCAGCTGCTGCCAGAGGATGGGAACATGAGGCACTCAGCCTCTGGCAAGGAGCATTCCAGGACCAAAATCCTGAACCGGCATAATTGGGAAGTTGCAAATGAGGAAATCCGACCATTAAATTTAACTTATGCAAGGGAGTTAGAGCCCCATGTCTGTGTCACTATAGACAGAGGATTCAACTCTCCTTTGGATTTCTTGGTTAAGGTGATTTAACCACAGTGCCTCTGTGGTAAGAGAAAGTTTCTGGTTTTCCTGAAATAGGAGATGAATTTCTAGGCTCACATACAATACAGTCTTGTGTTAGTCTCTGATGGATCACTGGACTTTTAGTATGTGATTAGGATATGGAATGACATTTTTATTCTCAGTGGTATTTTATATCAGCCTTCATAACAGACCTTTTCATGGCAGAAAAAATATATCATGTGCCAACCAAGATTTTACTAATGTGCCCTCCTCTTGTTCCTGTCCCTCTTCACTTTGAAGACTACTTCTGAATGCAATAGAGAGAGGCTAAGGGCTGACTCCAGGACTTGAACTGGAGGTACTGTGAAAAAAAAAATCAAGCTCATTGTTTTATAGAATAGATGTAAGTTTCTCAAGGATTATATTGCTGACCTAATGAAGACAATGGAAACTTTTAAAAACTGAAGTTTGAATTACAGAACAAATGACAAAAGGAGACATTAAAAAACAGCTGCTGCAATCTCTACCTGTATCTCCAAGGCTGAGTATATAATTGTGCATTGATAATTATTTAGTTTCTGGAACATATTCTTTTTATTTTAAGTTTGCTTTCCCCTTCAAAATGTTAAATTTTAAAATTAAGTAATAAATAGACATACATATATTTTTTCCTGAGTGACTGGAGTCCAGCACATCATTGGTATAGCTCTTGATTGACACTTGTCTTTAATTCAGTAAATTTCTCTGAGGAGCTCATGGCTTAGAAGGATTACAAGTTATAGATGCATAGCATCCCTGGAAAATAATCCCTAAGGGCATAGCTGAAGTATACAAACATATGGATTACCTGCCAAGTATCAAGATCATTTGCAAAGGATATATATATATATATATATATATATATATATATATATATTTAAATTCTAGTTAGTTAAAATATAGTGTAAGATTAATTTCAGGAGTAGAATTTAGTGATTTGTTGGTTACATATAACACCCAGTGCTCATCACAACAAGTGTCCTCCTTAATATCCATCACCCATCTAGCCCATCCCCTCACCTAACACCCCTCTAGCAACCCTCAGTTTGTTCTTTATAGTTAAGGGGCTCTTATGGTTTGCCTCCCTCTCTCTTTCTCTTTTTCCACCACCCCATGTTCATCTGTTTTGTTCTTAAATTCCACAAATGAATGAAATCATATGGTATTTGTCTTTCTCTGACTGACTTATTTCATTTAGCACAATATACTGTAGTTCCATCCACATTATTGCAAAGGGCAAGATTTCATTTTCTTTTTTTTCCTTAACGTATTTATTTTCCATAAATTTCCTACATTAACATTGTATTAGTGCTATTTGTATATATTATAAAGCATACACACATGGAAATTTTAAAAAGACATGTGAAAATAAAATGAATATTTAGAATAATTTTTATTTTAGTTATTAATGATCCATAATACCTTTTGGCTGTCTTATAATAATGATGATGGTTAATGAGACTGATGTTAATGAATATGCCTAATTATATTTGAAAATCTTGGCTGATACTGCTGTTTGAAGTTATTATTTCAAGATTAGCTTTCTTTAATATGCAGTTCTGATGGTATCACAGCTGAAAAAGATAACTGACAAAGATACATGTATTCAAGTGGAAGAAGTTCACTGTTGGTTTCACTTATAAATTTTCTTTCTTTCTTTTTTTCTTTCTTTCTTTCTTTCTTTCTTTCTTTCTTTCTTTCTTTCTTTTTTTGTGGATCTTGAGAAACTTAACAGAAGACGATTGGGGAAAGGAAGGGGAAAAAATAGTTACAAACAGAGAGGGAGGGAAGCAAACCATAAGAGACTCTTTTTTTTTTATTTTTTAAAATTTTTTTTTTTTTTAATTTTTTTTCAACGTTTTTTATTTATTTTTTTGGGACAGAGAGAGACAGAGCATGAACGGGGGAGGGGCAGAGAGAGAGGGAGACACAGAATCGGAAACAGGCTCCAGGCTCTGAGCCATCAGCCCAGAGCCTGACGCGGGGCTCGAACTCACGGACCGCGAGATCGTGACCTGGCTGAAGTCGGACGCTTAACCGACTGCGCCACCTAGGCGCCCCGAGACTCTTAAATACAGTAAACAAACTGAGGGTTGATGAGGTGCGGGGGAGAGGGGAAAATGGGTGATGGGCATCGAGGAGGGCACTTGTTGGGATGAGCACTGGGTGTTGTATGTAAGCGATGAACCATGGGAATCTACCCCAAAAACCAAGCACACTTTACACCCTGTATGTTAGCCAATTTGACAATAAATTATATTAATAAAATAAAATGCAAAAAAAAAAAAAGATTTCATTCTTTTTTATGACAAAGATTCCAAAGAGCCAAAGCAATCTTGAAAAAGAAAAGCAAAGCTGGAAGCATCACAATTCCAGACTTCAAGCTATATTAAAAAGCTGTGGTCATCAAGACAGCATGGAACCGGCCCAAAAACAGACACATAGATCAATGTAACAGAATAGAAAACCCAGAAATGGACCCACAGCTATATATATATATGGTCAACTAATCTTTGACAAAGCAGAAGAGAATATCCAATGGAAAAAATACAGTCTCTGGGCACCAGAGTGCCTGACTGTGACTCAGTCGGTTAGGTCTCCAACTCTTTTTTTTTTTTAATTTGAATAAAGTTTATTTATTTGTATTGAGAGACAGAGACAGTGTGAGTGGGAGAGGGGCAGAGAGAGGGAGAGAGAGAATCCCAAGCAGGCTCTGTGCTGTCAGCTGTCATGGGGCTCGAAACCATGAAACTGTTAGAGCATGACCTGAGCTGAAATCAAGAGTCAGATGCTTATCTGAATGAGCCACCCAGGTGCCCCAAGCCTCCAAATCTTGATTTCCACTCAGGTCATGATCCTAGGGTTGTGGGATCAAGCCCCACACCAAGCTTTGTGTAAGTATGGAGACTGCTTAAGATTCCCTCTCTCTCTGTCTCTCTCTCTCCTCCCTCCCCCTCTCCCCAGCTTGCACACACACACTCTGTTCCAAAAAAAAAAATTATAATAAAATAAAATAGAGGAAAAAGTCTCTTCAAGAGATGGTGTTGGGAAAACTAGACAGCAACATGAAGAAGAATGAAACTGGACCACTTTCTTACACCATACACAAAAATAAATGCACAATCAATATAAGACCTAAATGTGAGACAGGAAACCTACAGAGTATATTAATATTTAAGTGGTAACTATAAATTATAACATACGAATATGTTATTTCTATGTGCACAGAGTGCCCTCTGATTTTGGAAAACAATTATAGATTATCTGAGTTTGCTCAATAGGTAAGATGTATTTAAATCTCTACACATCTTGGATGTCTCTAAATCTGTCTTTGTGGGTTCTAACAAGTGGTGTCCTGGTAAATATATAATAACTTGTTCTGAAAGAAGCAAAGAAAAGGACAGAGAAGGAGGAAGGGGAGAGAAAGAGGAAAAGAAAGAAAAAAGAGAGAAAGAAAAAAAAAGAAAGGAAGGAAGGAAATAAAGGAAGAAAGAATACAAGAGAATAAAAGAGATGAGAAAAAGAAAGCCCAGATTTGTAGCATTTGCCAATTCCCATAGTATAAATACTCCTAATACAGACTGTTTCAAATTGGCAACTAGACATCATGACCTACAGAACTGGGAAAGAGATACACACCATTGGCTCTTGTAATAGTATAGTCTAGCTCCAGCACATCACTGGCTGTTAACAACTTCTCATGACTCCAAATTCCCTTGTATGGCTCAGTAATATAGGCATGGGTTCTATAAAAGCAAATATATTTAAGACAATTTTAGATTGTCTGTTTCTCTCTCGGTCTCTTGCTCACACAGACTTAAAAATTAAATCAACAGTACATAGTACATACAGAATAATATATTCTGCTAGATATTATAGAGAACAGAAAAAGATGTAAGATATGCTTGTCCTTAAAGAATTTACAGTCTGGTTTGGGATACTGACCATAAATCCTTGACATCACAAACAACAAAGATTGAAATAATTACATAAATAATAGTTTAGGGAAGTATACATAAATGACATATAGTCAGTAAAACTTAATTATCAAATGATAGGTGTAGTCAATAACTACCTGATGAAAAAAGAGTTTGAAGAAATTCTCAGGGAAGATTTTATGAGGATGTATATCAGAGAGACATGATGTATGAGCAGCATTTGGATGTGTGGCCTCCTCTGAGAAGGCATGAAGATGAGATAGAATACATCTTCGCGTACAATGAATAAACAACCAGGCAGGAGCAGAGCATTTGTATAAGTACATTTTAATAACGATGGTTGAGAGTTACTAGGCAGTTACTCTGTGTCAGACACTGCACAGCTTCTTATAAATTAGCTCATTTGATCTTCACAGAAATATTATGAGTCAGGTTGTTTGTAGTATTAAATGAGGCAGTACACATTTTATACACAAGAAAACTGAAGCCTAGGAACATTAAACAAGTGACTGAGGTCCATCAGTGGGTAAATGCTGGACCTGGGGCTGGAATTCAGGTTTTCTCTGGTCCTAAAACCTTAATAAGCACACTGCTAAATTGGGAAGCAAATCTAGACATGTAATTCTTAGGATAAAGTTATAAAAACTTCAAACATAAAGAATAAAGAGTTCAGAAATTTTTCTGCAGGTTATAGAACACCAATAACCATACCCTTGACAATTTGACCAAAAAGTGAAATGTTCAAACATCTTGTTTTGCTCCTCCTGTGAAATTTTTTTCTCTTTTTGATTTTGGAGTCCATTTTTGACAAAGTCAGATGTAATATGTGCAGAGGCCGAATATTACAAAAGTTTGAGATAATGCCTTATGAGTTAGGTAAGTCTGTAGTCAACTTTCAAAACTTGTTGATACTTAACCAGAATATAGATAAAGATAAGGCTCCAATACTGGGAATCTATGGCTTCTTCAAAACATCTCTCGAATTACGTTTATATAAAGTTAATAAAACAGCTTGAACAAAGAACCACACATTCCTTCCAACTGCATGATGCATATTGACAATCAAGCATTTATTATTTATTCCTAATTGTGTTGACAAGTCCTTTGCCACTGAAAACTTTAGACTATCAGCTTTGTAAAAAGTTTTTTTGTCCCTGATAGGATGCTTTTGACGCACAGAAATCTGGAGAAGAAGAAAAATACATCTTTTGGATTAAAATATCCCAGTTTGCTCATTTCTCTTGGACAGCAAAGAAGAGACACTATGCATTTTTTTTATGAGATTGTTCTGGAAATGAAAGACTGCTTATTAGTTTAAGTAAAAAAGTCTATACCACTTAAAGATTATTATTTAGTTGCAAATCATTAAGCATATTGCCAAATAACCTTTTAATAAAATATTTACAGTGCCTATGAATATATTTGAAATGCATTTTTGTTTTGGTTTTAAATAAGCCAAACCTTCTCTAAGGTTCTAAAACCACTCTTACTAGTTTATAAGATAGTTTTATTTCTATTAGCCCCTTCTTTCCTTTTTTCCGCATGGCATGGTGAATGAAAAGAAATTTGCAGTGTGCAGTGAGAGCACAGACCAACTATTATAAAAGTTTGAGATAATACCTTATTAGTTCGGTTAAGTATAACAACCTTAAGTGGAAAACCATTAAAAAAAAGCAAAGCAAAAGCATTAAAAAGATTTGAATTGTGTAAGATACAGCCTTTGGGTCAGTGTTTTTATTTATTTATTTTTAATTTATTTTTTATTATGAAATTTATTGTCAAATTGGTTTCCATACAACACCCAGTGCTCATCCCAACAGGTGCCCTCCTAAATGCCCATCACCCTGGGTCAGTGTTTTTAAAGCCTTTTAATATATGTCCTGAACCCATCTGAAATTCTGATGGAAGCTGTCTTCACATAGGTGCACAATTTTTCATACAGTTTTAAAGGGTATGCTGTCTGAAATCCATCCATGGATCTTCAAGGGTCCAGTCAGAATATGCTTACATGGCACACCTTTTCACAGCTAACTGATATCTAATATTTTAATATCTAATTTAATTTCTAATTAATTGCTAATTTACAGCAAAATAATTTAACCAGTCTTCATATTAATACTTCAAGTAGGTGTTTCTCTTTCTTTCAATTTAGGTTCTTAAAATATTTCATTAAGAATGTTTAAACATTTGTAGCACCTGGGTGGCTCAGTAGGGTTAGTGTCTGACTCTTGATTTCAGCTCAGGTCATGATCTCACAGTTCCTGGGACTGAGTCCCATCTCAGGCTCTGTGCTGACAATGTGAAGCCAGCTTGGGATTCTCTCTCTCCTTCTTTCTCTTCGCCCCTCCCTCGCACACGCACACACTCTTTCTCTGTCAAACTAAATAAACACTTTTTAAAAAAGAATGTTTAAACATTTTTTCTACAGAGCCAAAGTGTTATAAAAACATGATTTTTTTATTGTTATTATCCCATAATTCATATTAACTGATTCTAGAATTACTTGAAGCTTAACTTTAAGTTTAAAATACTTAAAAGTTTACACTAGTTTTTAGTTCATGAGAGAAAGAACTATTTTATCTAAATGTTTGTGATTCTCTAGTTTTACGATCTTTCTAGTCAGCGTTGCACTGGATCCTGGAAGAACTGTGGAACCGACATTTTACAGAGTAGGACAGGAGGGAGGCGAGGAAATCTTTAGAGTAGTATCCAGGCATTAAGGTTTAAAAAGTATAACAATTAAAGGATTTTCTCAAAATTGATGTCTTAATCATAATAGCCAACAGCTACAAGCTCTATGGCTTAAAACAAGCAATCAAAAAGCTGTTTTGACCATTCTTGGCAGCCAGGTGAGCTTCAGTAAAACAGCAGTACAATTTAGCTCCTTTTGCGTTTACTTTTATTCACGTGCTTTCTAGTGACTCGAACAAGTGTGCCTTTGACACGTGCTGCCCAACTTCCACTGTATGCACTATCCAAGGGTCCTGACATGAGGATTCATCATGCGTTCTGCCACCTAGTGTTTGGGCTTCTCCATGCAATAATCTGTAGGGATAACTAATTCATGGGGATGTGTGTGCACACACAAAACTGATTCATAGGCGTGTGGATCGGGACCGGGAGACTATCTACTCTGGTGCGGTCACCGCTTGCCCACCCTATTCTATCTTTTATAAACTTTTCTTCAAATATTTCTTTTTTCCTTCTTCCCATGGACACACATCCACACTCAGTATACCCACAGTTATAAGTGAGTCATTTGAAGGAAAGATGAAGGTAGTGTCTAGTACAAACTTAACTGGATGAGTTTCCCCTATATCTGTCTCCCTGACCTTTTTCTGTCTTGGTGTCACAACATGACACTGCTCTCAGTGGTAACAGATAACAGATTACAGTCCTACTGGCTTGCCACTTCCTTCGTGCTCAAGACAATAAGAAAAGACGGTTACTTGGGCAATTAGGTGGTTAGACATTGCTAACAATCTTTAATTTTTATGCTAGTGACTGTACTGGTGAGTTTATGACAGGGAATGAGTAACTGCTGGTCTTCCTAGCGTGTTAGCACAGTAGTTCTCTGCTTTTGATCTCTGCAGTCTAAGAGTGTTTAAGGCTATCAGTAACTGTCCAATTTTAAAGTTATGCACTTCCGGTTGTACGTAATGTCAGTTATGTATTTTACTCGTACTTAAACGTTGAATTGACTCTCACTCTACTTGCTTCTTGTTCTTTTATATGGCCTTCTCATGTGTCTGTGGTCCATTTCCATGTTTTCACAAAAATGAAATGCAACAGTTTGTGTTGGATTGTCTGCTGATAGTATACAGGGTAATTTAGTTGGTAGAGAAATGCACACACACAAAAAGCTTTCTTCAAGGAGATAGGGTATGCCAATCCTATTTCTGTTATTAATCTATTGTATCTATTGTATTAATCTATTGTATGGCCTGAGGCAAGCCTCTTAACCAGTTTGCTTCTGTTTTACTGTTTGTCAAGAAAATATCAGGAAGACGAGCTGCAAAGGAAAGGAATGTCACAGAATGGTCCTAGAACATGCTGCAGAATATTTAAAAGGAGTAGCATTGAGCATTGAGGATACTACTGGTTCCAGGGAATACTTAGGGTGAATTACCAGAGAGCCTCAACAGTTCACTATTTGGATCAAAGAATTTTCAGAATTTCTTGGAAAAATGAGATGATGGTTGAGTAGTTGGAATATAACAGTAAAGGTACAAGTATATGCAGGTTAAATCAATCCCACAAAAGAGTTAAAAAAAAATTTGCCAGATACCTTTAAAAACCTGGTGAAATAAAATGCAGATTTAAAAAAAAATATGTTTATAGAGGATGATTCCTAATTTATTGAAATCTCACTGCTCGTAAGAATGTGTGCTTACCAGTGAGAATATAATGGTTTAAATATATATTCTAATACAAATAATCATATGGTATAGTGTCATAAACAAGAATTTATTAAAATATACACTTGAATTTACTGTTAAATTCTTCTCAAATTGGACCTTGAATATTTGAAAACTCAGCAAAATGAAGCTATTCATGCTCAAGTGTTCCCACATTTACATTTCTACTCAGTAAGGGAAGCTGGGGGTGGGAGTGGGAACTGAAGGTGCAAAATAGGGTTCTGTCAGATTAAGGCCACCATTAATTCTAGTCATCTTGGCTTTTCATGGAAGGATATTACTCTTGGGTGTCTGAAGTGTAAATCTGGGAACTCTTTACAACCTTAGAGCTGATTTCTAAGGTAACTAGTATCCGAAACACAGACAGTTTTATAAACCAGAATTAACACCTGAATTGTTCTTGGAAGCCAAGTACAAGTTCTCAAAACTTCTGGAGGCTGGCTGATGTTACCCTGTACCCATTTTCCTGGACAACTCCTGCCCCAGCTTTCTCACCAGTTAAAGTTTCCTTCTGATAGCCTTGTGTAGCTATTGAGCTGTGTGTAGGGCACCTACTTGTAATCCGACTGAGATATTAGATAGCCAGATGTCACAGTGGTCATAGTGAAACCAATTTATTTTCTCTCAAACCAGACCAGGGCTCCCTTCTCATGTTTCTAGCCTCCTTCTGGAAGGGAGAAAAATTCATACACCTGATGACACACGTAAGTTCTAATTAAATTGACCTTAACCCAAGTCAGTTTTACTGGCTCTGATAAGGCCTGGTTAGTTATTAGGGTCAAGGTCAGAAGCAACAGAACAAGGGTGACAAAGGGAGGGAGAAGTTGTTTATTTTGGAATTCCTGGAGTTTTAATTCTGACACCTTTCAAGGAAAGGAAAATGGCCACTAATGGAATGACAGGTAGATAAATTAAGGAATTTTGAGCAAAAATAGTTTGAATATTCAGGGGCCTTTTTTAGGCACTCCATCTGTGTGTGTGTGTGTGTGTGTGTGTGTGTGTGTGTGTAAATGTGTGAACATAATAATCCAAGTAGCAAAATGCATTAATAGCATTGCACATTTATCTTCATCTCTTTCATGGGAAAACAGTGGGGTAACACAAATGAAAGAGGTTTCAAGGAAACCAGTTTGGCAAGGAACATATTAATATTTAGGATTTGATTAATACAATATCCTGTTTTAAGTTTAGTCTGCAGTAACTTGGAAAATTTTCAAAACGATCAATATATAGAAAATATGTAATTAGCTGCACTCTCTTGGCCAAAAATTTTGAATTATGTGATAGGACAACCTGACAAGCTCGCCTCTCCTTGACAAATTTCCCAATTTCATCTTGAATTCCATTAAAGAAATCATTATTGCCTAAGTTTAATGGGGTTGCTGCCATTGCTGTCACATGCCAAGTGTAATCAGCAAGTTCATTAGATAAACCACACATACATGCTATTAATCATGTTGTTTTTTTAAAAAACTATTTTAATGTTCACTTATTTTTGAGAGAGAGAGAGAGCATGCACGAGTAGGGGAGGTGCAGAGAGAGAGGGAGACACAGAATCTGAAGCAGGCTCCAGGCTCAGAGCTGTTAGCACAGAGCCCCACTCAGGGCTCAAACTCATGAATGGTGAGATCATGACCTGAGCCGAAGCGGATGCTTAACCGACTGAGCCACCCAGGCTCCCCAGGAATTAACCATGTTCTTAAGATTTAAAAAGTAAGAGGAGATAAGGGACTGACTTACTGTAAAGATTTTGTCACTTTCCTGTGAAGTGAGAGCCAAAAAACTTTTCTAGGAGAAAAAAAACCCAAAAAAACAAAAAAACACTAACCCTTGGAACGGAAACTGCTTGGCAGTAGTTTTTTCCTGAATTTGTTCATTACAGAAACTCTGTAGCGTGGCACCTTCAGCATATTGCTATGGCATTTCTCAAGCATTTGCACTCATCCTCGGCTCTCACTGAGCTTTTCTCAATAGCCAGGTCTCTTTGGGACAACCAGACAGGAAGAGGAATAATCATGAAGAAAGTCATGTTCACACAACTGCTGAGATAATGTAACTTATATAGCCAAAGCCACATAAGATGAAGTCATTTGCATGCTTCTTAGGACATGCATTTTCCGTAATCCTTACCACTGACTCATTATGTTTAGTCATATAAACATTCTTTGGCCCTCAATGTCCCCACCTGTAAAACAGGGATAATAGTATCAGTCACATGACAATGATGAGATGGCACTGTTTTTAAAGGACTTTAACCTTGTCAGTAAGTAAAATCCACATACCTGTGTTCTTTTTTTAATAGTACAGTGTTTTATTAAAAAAAAAGAATATAGACAAGTAATTATCTCTGAAATGTTTTTAGGACTTCTCTGGTGTTATATGCACAGCATATATTTTATTTAAGTTTGATGAAAATTGTGTTTTTGTTTTTTTTAATATGTCATAAAATTCCTCACTTTTTGTAATGTTATAATTTTTTTTTACTTTTGTGATTCTGCCATTTTCAATCATTTAAATAATTGATATTTAAGTAATCCTCATGTTAGAACTACATCATTTAGGGGTGCCTGGGTGGCTCAGTTGGTTAAGTGTCCAACTTCAGCTCAGGTCATGATATTGCAGTTCGTGGGTTCGAGCCCTGCACTGGGCTCTGTGCTGATGGCTCACAGCCTGGAGCTTGCTTCAGATTCTGTGTCTCCCTCTCTTTGCCCCTCCTCTGCTCACACTCCTCTCTCTCTCTCTCTCTCTCTCTCTCTCTCTCTCTCTCAAAAATAAATAAATATTATAAAAATTTAAAAAAAGACTACATCGTTTAAACTGAAACTTCCACTCTGGTACTCCAGCATTTACACTACTCTTTACTCTGATTTTTTTCTTCCTGTATATAGCACTTCTCTGTCTCTTTCAATTACATTATTTATTGGTTGCATTAATTGTTTATTATATCTTTCCCTACTGGAACAAAATCTCTGAGTTTACAGATTTCTGTTTTGTTCAGTGATATATCCCCAGTGTCTTAAACATTTGACATGGAGTATTTGCTAAATGGTTCCATTGAATACATGAAGTTTCTGTTTGGAAACAGATTGTTTGGAAAAAAACTAAGCTTCTGCTCAATTTCCACAGCTTAAAGTTGAAATTTGATTCGGGCTTTTGAATTAATCTGGCCCTAGATCCATCCACCAACCCATACTTCTTTCCTTCCTACCTTTCTTCCACCTGTCTGCACTCAGCCTCTAGTCTGTCTAGATTTTGCTCTTCCTACTACCACCTGAAACTTGGTTTTGACATTTTCCTCTAGCTATTAGTTTCACTTCTCTGACTTAATGCTCCCATAATGTGTAAATCATTTATCTGAAGAATTATGAAGTACAACAGTAAGTACAAAATGGCTGCCAATATTTCCCATGAAGAATGTACATGTGGATATTGGAACTGATAGTTCCTGGGACAGTGTGTTACAAAAGGGCTTTCTGGCATCTGATTGTCTTTCAGCGAGAAGAGCATGCACACCAATTGATGTTATGTGGCCTTTTAAACTTTCAATTCATTTCAGATGTGGCTTAAAGTATTGTGTCATCCAGAGTTCGTTCGCCTGTTGGATGATTCATTTATTGAACTCCCAAAAAACAGATGGTGGGTAGGGGAGAAGACAGGAGAAAAAGGAAGGAAAGAAAGAAAAGAGAGAGGAAATCATTTTGACACTAAAATATCAGTGTTGTGATTATTTCTTAAAAACTAGAAATAAGCATTTTGGTTCCCCACGTGAAAATTCAACCTGGTAATACCATAAACTTGAGGTAAGTTCTGTGATTTAAAGTATTTATAGTTTTGTTTGTTGATTGGTTGTTTTTCATTTAAATTAAGATGAAATTTTTTAAATGAGAGAGAGATTAGAACATGAGTAATACAGTAGAGCTGAAGGCTCGTCAGCTGAAAATACTGAAAATTTGGGGTAAAAGACAATCATACCATGAATAATTCTTTACTTTTTATTTGTAAGAGTGAGGCTGTAAAATTTATTGCATGTTTTTATAAAAAGCCAAGCATAGTGTATGTTTATTGTCAAGACACTTGTGATTCATTCAACAAACATGACTGAATATCTTTCAAGTGCTATCTAGGTACTGTGCTTAGTGCTATAATAGGGGCAGCAGGAAAGGGGTGATGGAACAATGAGAGCTACCTACCACACTTCTATGAGAGTATGAAGTGCCTGTTTCTTTCAAATATTACTTTAACCCTCACAAAACTCTTCAACATCTACATTATGATGTTCCCTTTCCAAGTGCAAAAGCTTGAAGTTCAGAAAAGTCAGCTAATGTTCCAAAGTCACCCAGCCTGTATGTGGCAGAACCAGTACTAAAATCAGTGTTTTGATGGCACCAAACCTTTTGTTATTTTGACTAAGCTACCTTCAAGGTTTACACAACCTAAAGGAGACAACCTCCCTCGGATGCCTGGACATTCACCAACACTTCACAATGTACGCAACATATTCAATGACATGCATGTATTTTTAAAATTTTTTTTATTTTTTTTCATTTTTTTTTTCATTTTTTTTTCAACGTTTTTATTTATTTTTGGGACAGAGAGAGACAGAGCATGAACGGGGGAGGGGCAGAGAGAGAGGGAGACACAGAATCGGAAGCAGGCTCCAGGCTCTGAGCCATCAGCCCAGAGCCTGACGCGGGGCTCGAACTCACGGACCGCGAGATCGTGACCTGGCTGAAGTCGGACGCTTAACCGACTGCGCCACCCAGGCGCCCCTTAAAATTTTTTTTAAATGTTTATTTATCTTTGAGAGAGAGAGACAGAGCACAAGTGGGGGAGGGGCAGAGAGAGAAGGAGACAGAGAATCCAAAGCAGGCTCCAGCCTCAGTGCTGTCAGCACAGAGTCTGACCTGGGGCTTGAACTCACGAACCATGAGATCATGACCTGAGCCAAAGTCGGACACTCAACCTACTGAGCCACCCAGGGGCCCCCAGTGACATGCACGTAATGACAAATGTCCGTGTATACCATGTACACATGCTAAGTACTAGAGATACACACACACCTAAGACCTATTCCTACCTTCAAGGAGCTCTTAGCTTTGTGTAAGGACCTAGAATGTCAAAAGGTGCTGTAGTATTGTCCAATTATCCAGTTCTTCTGAAAATTTACCTAGGAAGAAAATAAATGCTATCATTTGCAGCAGAATAATGTGGCTAAAGTGCTAGAAACCTGTGCTGAAAAGAGAGTGGGACTGAAGTGTGGTGAGGCTTACTTGAGAGAAATATATTACTGCTTTCTATGGTCCCTTTCCAAAACATTCCCTTAAGATTCTATAGCCTTCATTACGTTCACAACGTTCATCTTTTAGAAAAAAATTATTGTTAGAGTTTACAGATGGAAGTTGAATGATAGGATTATGGAAAATAATTATTTAAAACTCCACAGAGTTGCTAGATCCTTGGAAAGAAGTTACTGCATAACTACACATATCATAGACAGTGGCTGTACTGTAATCAGCTGGCTCAATAAAGCAATCTACTGGTCTACATATTCTAGTTGAGAGGATGTTGAATACTCTCTCAAATACTAAGAAAAACCATATTTCATTTAAAATAATATCAAATTTAAGATACCTTATGACTTCATATGTTAAAACACATAACAAGTATATCTTAGAACTGATAAAATAAGGTATTAGTCAAGTTTTTCCACAGAGAAATGTATGTGTGTATATGTACATACATATACACACATACATATACATACACATCTTATTCACACATGCACACACACACACACACATCTTGTTCTATTTCTGTGGAGAAATTTGACTAATACAGACTAATACACACCTGTATCTATCTATCTATCTATCTATCTATCTATCTATCTATCTATCGTCTATCATCTTCTATGTAAAAAGAGAAAGAGATACAGAGATAGAGATTTATTTTAAGAAGTTGGCTTACATAATTAAAGAAGCTTAAAAAGTCTAAAATCTAAAAGGTAGACTGGCAGGCTGGAGACCCAGGGAAGAGTTACAGTTTGAGCCCAGAGGTAGTCTGCTGGTAGAATTACCCTTTCTTCCATGGAGATCAGTCTTTTTCTACTAAGGCCTCCAACTGATTGGATAAGGCCCACCTCATTATGGAGGCCTTACTCAAAGTCCACTGATTTAAATGTAAATTTCATATAAAAATATATTCACAGAAACATCTACAATAATGTTTTACCAAATTCATGAGTGCTGTAACCAAGACAAATTCACATATAAAGTTGACCATCACAGAGTGACATTAAGTAGTGTAGGAAAATTGTATTCATTGCCAGAAACATTAGTGCTAGAAATCACCCCCACAAAGAGAGTACAGAGACAGGGAAGAGCAGCACTTTGCTCTGCCTTTCAGGTTCCTGTGGGAGTTGGGGGTTCATCCTCTCTGATCTCTTCTAGCTCTTCCCTCAAAGGGAAACAACCACAATACAATCAAATTCACTGCCTAGAGCATAGCTGGTGTGCTATGAAGGGGAAAGTTTCTGTCCTTTTCTTTACATTACTAACGTTTACATTTTTCTGTTTTCCTAACTTGATAGAGGCCAGATCCCCAGAGGTGGGTTGGGAGGTGGACAGGAAAATCAAATGTGCTTCAAATATACGAAATAGAGTATTTTTTCAAAGTTTTAGTTTAGTTTTTCTTAGCTGGAAGTTACATAAGTGGACAGATGAAAGGTGAAGGAAGAGGGAGGGAGAGAGAGAGAAATTATGGTAGAAGAGAAGCTGGGTTTCAAGGCTATCTCCATATACACCTGGTCAGACCCCACTTCACCTTTACTCCACTGATCTCCCCCTCCCACCACCAAACTCCCATCCAAACTCTCCTGGACTCATTGCTCTTACTCTCTGTATAATGTATCGAAGGCCTATTTTTGCAAGCAATAATTCTCTGTTAAATTTTACCTACATTCAATATCTTTGCTCCACCTGATTGCACAAACCTTGAACTGCTGACTCACATGCATGCTTTATCATAAGTATTTACATTTTGGTTAAAATTATGGACTTTGGAATCATGGAATCTCTGCTTTACCATTTTGTTTTTACTCTAGCCTTCATCTCTTCATCTGTAAATTTGGGATGACGATAGTACTTATGTAATAAGTTGGTTGGAAGAGCAAATGAGAGAGCATATGGAGCACTCTTAGCACAATGCCTAGCAAGAAATGAGTACTCAATGGTTGTTAGGTATTATCACTCCTATTTATCTGATATGGTTTCTCCATGAGATCATGATGTCTAGTATTTGTAAATTGAATAGATACACAGAATACAAAGATGAAACAGTAGGGTAGGGTCCCTGCTTTTGATCAGCTTCTAGGATAATTGGAGCAATATTATGACATGCTTCTGTTGGTTTCTTCCATGTTAATCATGAAAAGAGATCATTGATCCCAGCAGTGTTGCAGTGAGATCAACTTTTATGTGGTGAGGGTTAGAAAAATGAAGATAGGGTGATGATGCTCATGGCCTCTTGGCTTAATATGGCCACTAGACAGCTTTTGTTACGCCTAGCAGAGTTTTTTGTTTGGGGTTTTGTTTTGTTTTGTTGTTGTTGTTTTTTCAATGAAGTAGCATGCTTTTGGAAAGGGACTGCAATTTTCTCCAGCCATTCCCTATTGTCTTGTAATCAGCATGTCACTCATTCACACCTATTTATCTGTTTGATCACCCTATTGTCCTTGAAGTTGTGACCTCTACTCTACATTAAAAGGATGGTAAAGGTTTAAAAGCAGTAAATTGTTACATGTTCCTCATTCTGAGAAACATAAAAGACACTATTAGAAACAAATAGTATGGTAAAAAAAAAAAAAAATCCTGTCTAGGAAATGAGGTAAGAGACATGAAAACTTGATCATCTGGTTATCTTAAAGAAACACTCAAATTTGCCTATATGTGCCTAATTCAAGGAGCCATGTGCCTCCTAAGTCCAAGGAAATCCAGGCTAAAAGTAATGGGAGCCCTTTGATAGTGTGAGTCAGAATTTCATCTCACTCTCATTGACAGCATCCCCAGGAGTGCCACATGTACTCAGGCACAGACCCTATGACATACCATAGCATGTGCCATTTTTTGCTCTTCAGTTCCAGTCCCTTTTAGCAAAGGCCATGACTAGCAAAGCTGTATGCAATTGCTACCCACAGTCTGCTTTTTCTAAACATGATGCTTCCGTAAGTTGGCATCAGCATCTTTGTGAGCACCAGAACCTGTACAGGCTTTGAAACCACTCTGAGTCACACCAGTGCCACTCTCCTCTGTCAGACACACTACCTCCTCCTGCACACTTGCTCCAGACACTGCAATCTGTGTACTGGTCCATCAGGGTGCCTCAAGGCATGCAGGCACCAAATGTTTATATGTTCCTTGCAGAACTGGAGTGATCAGTCTCTACAAACCATCACGTCTGTGTCACATGATAGCATATATACACCACTAGAACATTTGTCTTGAAGACGAGCTGTCCGTTCTCCTTTGGGTGGATTCCCTTGGTCTGGGAAGAACCATTTTTTATGGCATCTTTTAGTTTCATAGAGATTCTCTTCTGTTCTGAAGAGAATACAATGGGACTTCTTTACTGAGCCAAGGCTGGCTCCAGTTTTGTAGAAGGATGGAGTCCTCATGCCCCTCCATGAAACCCAGTGGTTTATAGATCTTGGGTGTTTTAATAAGGTACACATTCCCAAAAAGAGTTTGCAACAAAGAGGGGTCATGGAATGAAAACACTTCAGATCTCAGTTCTTTCACTTTGTGATTCAAAGTTTTAAAAACACATCCAAGGGACTGGCAGTAATCTTCATGGAGGTGAGATGGCAAGACTAATGAGATTCCCGGAAATTAAAGTTATCAAGATATAGTCCAGGGAAACTGAAGGAAAAGGGATACATATTGGGTTATTACATTGCACCCTAGGCCATGGGTTGTTGGTATGGAGAACTGATTCTGGAATATTCTGACTAGCACTGGGATAACCTCTAACCTACCCAAGGAGTGCTTTGGGGGAATTGCCTGACTCTGAATGACAAGAAATGGCTGACAGTACTGTACACATGGCACCCATCAGTTTTGAGTATAAGTTTAATGCTGGAGGAAGGTGTCTTCTTCCCACTAGAAATTCTGTGTTTGGAAGAAATATCAGAGCAGTGGTAGCTAGAACTTGCAGTGGAATGTCTCGGTTTTGGCAGTCATGCTGAACTTTAGCAACAATTGAGTGGAATGGGATGTATTTCCCTCAAGGGCTCCATTATGTTTGTGGTGACAGCTTCCATGAAATGTGCCTAACTTGCTCAGCTTAACAGCAGGATAAAGGTAGCTTTTGATAGTTTTATACTCAGTAAAATAAAATAGTAAGCTGTAGTAGCAGTGTTACTCACGATAGTCAAAAGGTGGACACAGCCCACATTATCTATTAATAGATGAGTGGATAAACAAAAAGTGTCCTATACAGATAATAGAATATTATTCAGCCCTAAGAAGGAATGGAATTTTGATACATGCTACAACATGGATGAATCTTGAAGACATTATACTAAGTACAATGAGCCAGTCACAAAAGGACAAACACTCCATGAGTCCACTTACATGAGGTACTTAGTATAGTCAAATTCATAGAGACAGAAAGCAGAATGGTGGTTGCCAGGGAGTGGGGGAAGAGGCAAGAGGGAACTAACATTTAATAACTACTGTTATTAACTATTATATGGAAGTTCTATTTGGAGTGAGGAAAAAGTTCTGGAAATAGATCGTGGTGATGATTTCACAACAATGTGAATGTACTTAATGCCACTGAACTGTACTCTTAAAAACTGGTTACACGGAGGGGAAGATGGCGGCGTAGGAGGACACTGGGCTCACCGCGCGTCCTGCTGATCACTTAGATTCCACCTACACCTGCCTAAATAACCCAGAAAACCGCCAGAGGATTAGCAGAACAGAGTCTCCGGAGCCAAGCGCAGACGAGGGGCCCACGGAAGAGGGTAGGAAGGGCGGCGAGGCGGTGCGCGCTCCACGGACTGGCGGGAGGGAGCCGGGGCGGAGGGGCGGCTCGCCAGCCAAGCAGAGCCCCCGAGTCCGGCTTGCAAAAGCGGAGGGGCCTGAAGGACTGTGTTCCGACAGCAAGCGCGACTTAGCGTCTGGGAGGTCATAAGTTAACAGCTCTGCTCGGAAAGCGGGAAGGCTGGAGGACAAAGGGAGGGTGAGCTGCGGAGCCCCCGGACGACAGAGCTCAGTTTGGCGGGGAACAAAGGCGCTCGCCAGCGCCATCTCCCCCGCCCATCTCCCAGCCAAAATCCCAAAGGGAACCGGTCCGGCCAGGGAAATTGCTCGCTCTGCGCAAACACCCAACTCTGTGCTTCTGCGGAGCCAAACCTCTGGCAGCGGATCTGACTCCCTCCGGCTGCCACAGGGCCCCTCCTGAAGTGGATCACCTAAGGAGAAGCGAGCTAAGCCTGCCCCCCCTGCCGCCGTGCACCTTGCCTTCCCACCCCAGCTAATACGCCAGATCCCCAGCATCACAAGCCTGGCAGTGTGCAAGTAGCCCAGACGGGCCACGCCACCCCACAGTGAATCCCGCCCCTAGGAGAGGGGAAGAGAAGGCACACACCAGTCTGACTGTGGCCCCAGCGGTAGGCTGGGGGCAGACATCAGGACTGACTGCGGCCCCGCCCACCAACTCCAGTTATACACCACAGCACAGGGGAAGTGCCCTGCAGGTCCTCACCACACCAGGGACTATCCAAAATGACCAAGCGGAAGAATTCCCCTCAGAAGAATCTCCAGGAAATAACAACAGCTAATGAGCTGATCAAAAAGGATTTAAATAATACAACAGAAAGTGAATTTAGAATAACAGTCATAAAATTAATTGCTGGGCTGGAAAACAGTATACAGGACAGCAGAGAATCTCTTGCTACAGAGATCAAGGGACTAAGGAACAGTCACGAGGAGCTGAAAAACGCTTTAAATGAAATGCAAAACAAAATGCAAACCACCACGGCTCGGATGGAAGAGGCAGAGGAGAGAAAAGGTGAACTAGAAGATAAAGTTATGGAAAAAGAGGAAGCTGAGAAAAAGAGAGATAAAAAAATCCAGGAGTATGAGGGGAAAATTAGAGAACTAAGTGATACACTAAAAAGAAATAATATACGCATAATTAGTATCCCAGAGGAGGAAGAGAGAGGGAAAGGTGCTGAAGGGGTACTTGAAGAAATAATAGCTGAGAACTTCCCTGAACTGGGGAAGGAAGAAGGCATTGAAATCCAAGAGGCACAGAGAACTCCCTTCAGACGTAACTTGAATCGATCTTCTGCACGACATATCATAGTGAAACTAGCAAAATACAAGGATAAAGAGAAAATTCTGAAAGCAGCAAGGGGTAAACGTGCCCTCACATATAAAGGGAGACCTATAAGACTCGTGACTGATCTCTCTTTTGAAACTTGGCAGGCCAGAAAGAATTGGCACGAGATTTTCAGGGTGCTAGACAGCAAAAATATGCAGCCGAGAATCCTTTATCCAGCAAGTCTGTCATTTAGAATAGAAGGAGAGATAAAGGTCTTCCCAAACAAACAAAAACTGAAGGAATTTGTCACCACTAAACCAGCCCTACAAGAGATCCTAAGGGGGACCCTGTGAGACAAAGTACCAGAGACATCACTACAAGCATAAAACATACAGACATCACAATGACTCTAAACCCGTATCTTTCTATAATAACACTGAATGTAAACGGATTAAATGCGCCAACCAAAAGACATAGGGTATCAGAATGGATAAAAAAACAAGACCCATCTATTTGCTGTCTACAAGAGACTCATTTTAGACCTGAGGACACCTTTAGATTCAGAGTGAGGGGATGGAGAACTATTTATCATGCTACTGGAAGCCAAAAGAAAGCTGGAGTAGCCATACTTGTATCAGACAAACTAGACTTTAAATTAAAGGCTGTAACAAGAGATGAAGAAGGACATTATATAATAGTTACAGGGTCTATCCATCAGGAAGAGCTAACAATTATAAATGTCTATGCGCCGAATACCGGAGCCCCCAAATATATAAAACAATTACTCATAAACAGAAGCAACCTTATTGATAAGAATGTGGTAATTGCAGGGGACTTTAACACCCCACTTACAGAAATGGATAGATCATCTAGACACACGGTCAATAAAGAAACAAGGGCCCTGAATGAGACATTGGATCAGATGGACTTGACAGATATATTTAGAACTCTGCATCCCAAAGCAACAGAATATACTTTCTTCTCGAGTGCACGTGGAACATTCTCCAAGATAGATCATATACTGGGTCACAAAACAGCCCTTCATAAGTTTACAAGAATTGAAATTATACCATGCATACTTTCAGACCACAATGCTATGAAGCTTGAAATCAACCACAGGAAAAAGTCTGGAAAACCTCCAAAAGCATGGAGGTTAAAGAACACCCTACTAACGAATGAGTGGGTCAACCAGGCAATTAGAGAAGAAATCAAAAAATATATGGAAACAAACGAAAATGAAAATACAACAATCCAAACGCTTTGGGACGCAGCGAAGGCAGTCCTGAGAGGAAAATACACTGCAATCCAGGCCTATCTCAAGAAACAAGAAAAATCCCAAATACAAAATCTAACAGCACACCTAAAGGAAATAGAAGCAGAACAGCAAAGGCAGCCTAAACCCAGCAGAAGAAGAGAAATAATAAAGATCAGAGCAGAAATAAACAATATAGAATCTAAAAAAACTGTAGAGCAGATCAACGAAACCAAGAGTTGGTTTTTTGAAAAAATAAACAAAATTGACAAACCTCTAGCCAGGCTTCTCAAAAAGAAAAGGGAGATGACCCAAATAGATAAAATCATGAATGAAAATGGAATTATTACAACCAATCCCTCAGAGATACAAACAATTATCAGGGAATACTATGAAAAATTATATGCCAACAAATTGGACAACCTGGAAGAAATGGACAAATTCCTGAACACCCACACTCTTCCAAAACTCAATCAGGAGGAAATAGAAAGCTTGAACAGACCCATCACCAGCGAAGAAATTGAATCGGTTATCAAAAATCTCCCAACAAATAAGAGTCCAGGACCAGATGGCTTCCCAGGGGAGTTCTACCAGACATTTAAAGCAGAGATAATACCTATCCTTCTCAAGCTATTCCAAGAAATAGAAAGGGAAGGAAAACTTCCAGACTCATTCTATGAAGCCAGTATTACTTTGATTCCTAAACCAGACAGAGACCCAGTAAAAAAAGAGAACTACCGGCCAATATCCCTGATGAATATGGATGCAAAAATTCTCAATAAGATACTAGCAAATCGAATTCAACAGCATATAAAAAGAATTATTCCCCATGATCAAGTGGGATTCATTCCTGGGATGCAGGGCTGGTTCAACATTTGCAAATCAATCAACGTGATACATCACATTAACAAAAAAAAAGAGAAGAACCATATGATCCTGTCAATCGATGCAGAAAAGGCCTTTGACAAAATCCAGCACCCTTTCTTAATAAAAACCCTTGAGAAAGTCGGGATAGAAGGAACATACTTAAAGATCATAAAAGCCATTTATGAAAAGCCCACAGCTAACATCATCCTCAACGGGGAAAAACTGAGAGCTTTTTCCCTGAGATCAGGAACACGACAGGGATGCCCACTCTCACCACTGTTGTTTAACATAGTGCTGGAAGTTCTAGCATCAGCAATCAGACAACAAAAGGAAATCAAAGGCATCAAAATTGGCAAAGATGAAGTCAAGCTTTCGCTTTTTGCAGATGACATGATATTATACATGGAAAATCCGATAGACTCCACCAAAAGTCTGCTAGAACTGATACATGAATTCAGCAAAGTTGCAGGATACAAAATCAATGTACAGAAATCAGTTGCATTCTTATACACTAACAATGAAGCCACAGAAAGACAAATAAAGAAACTGATCCCATTCACAATTGCACCAAGAAGCATAAAATACCTAGGAATAAATCTAACCAAAGATGTAAAGGATCTGTATGCTGAAAACTATAGAAAGCTTATGAAGGTAATTGAAGAAGATTTAAAGAAATGGAAAGACATTCCCTGCTCATGGATTGGAAAAACAAATATTGTCAAAATGTCAATACTACCCAAAGCTATCTACACATTCAAGGCAATCCCAATCAAAATTGCACCAGCATTCTTCTCGAAATTAGAACAAGCAATCCTAAAATTCATATGGAACCACAAAAGGCCCCGAATAGCCAAAGGAATTTTGAAGAAGAAGACCAAAGCAGGAGGCATCACAATCCCAGACTTTAGCCTCTACTACAAAGCTGTCATCATCAAGACAGCATGGTATTGGCACAAAAACAGACACACAGACCAATGGAATAGAATAGAAACCCCAGAACTAGACCCACAAACATACGGCCAACTCATCTTTGACAAAGCAGGAAAGAACATCCAATGGAAAAAAGACAGCCTCTTTAACAAATGGTGCTGGGAGAACTGGACAGCAACGTGCAGAAGGTTGAAACTAGACCACTTTCTCACACCATTTACAAAAATAAACTCAAAATGGATAAAGGACCTAAATGTGAGACAGGAAACCATCAAAACATTAGAGGAGAAAGCAGGAAAAGACCTCTCTGACCTCAGCCGTAGCAATCTCTTACTCGACACATCCCCAAAGGCAAGGGAATTAAAAGCAAAAGTGAATTACTGGGACCTTATGAAGATAAAAAGCTTCTGCACAGCAAAGGAAACAACCAACAAAACGAAAAGGCAACCAACGGAATGGGAAAAGATATTTGCAAATGACATATCGGACAAAGGGCTAGTATCTAAAATCTATAAAGAGCTCACCAAACTCCACACCCGAAAAACAAATAACCCAGTGAAGAAATGGGCAGAAAACATGAATAGACACTTCTCTAAAGAAGACATCCAGATGGCCAACAGGCACATGAAAAGATGTTCAGCGTCGCTCCTTATCAGGGAAATACAAATCAAAACCACACTCAGGTATCACCTCACGCCAGTCAGAGTGGCCAAAATGAACAAATCAGGAGACTATAGATGCTGGAGAAGATGTGGAGAAACGGGAACCCTCTTGCACTGTTGGTGGGAATGCAAATTGGTGCAGCCGCTCTGGAAAGCAGTGTGGAGGTTCCTCAGAAAATTAAAAATAGACCTACCCTATGACCCAGCAATAGCACTGCTAGGAATTTATCCAAGGGATACAGGAGTACTGATGCATAGGGGCACTTGTACCCCAATGTTCATAGCAGCACTCTCAACAATAGCCAAATTATGGAAAGAGCCTAAATGTCCATCAACTGATGAATGGATAAAGAAATTGTGGTATATATACACAATGGAGTACTACGTGGCAATGAGAAAAAATGAAATATGGCCTTTTGTAGCAACGTGGATGGAACTGGAGAGTGTAATGCTAAGTGAAATAAGCCGTACAGAGAAAGACAGATACCATATGGTTTCACTCTTATGTGGATCCTGAGAAACTTAACAGGAACCCATGGGGGAGGGGAAGGAAAAAAAAAAAAAGAGGTTAGAGTGGGAGAGAGCCAAAGCATAAGAGACTCTTAAAAACTGAGAACAAACTGAGGGTTGATGGGGGGTGGGAGGGAGGGGAGGGTGGGTGATGGGTATTGAGGAGGGCACCTTTTGGGATGAGCACTGGGTGTTGTATGGAAACCAATTTGTCAATAAATTTCATATATAAAAAAAAAAAAAGAAAACAAAACAAAAAAAGCAACAAGTCATAGACAAAAAAAAAACTGGTTACAGTGGTAAATTTCATGTTATCTGTATTTTACAACAATAAATTTTTTTTAAGTAATGTGTTAGAGGCTGGCTTAGCGGATTACTTTATTGCTATTGCTCCTCTAATCACTAGGGAGCTAGAAATCTATGTAATTTGAGTATTAAAGTAAATCTGACCTTATTGTTACTTGTAAGCTAGTGATGTCAGGAAAATTCTGAATTACATTTAAAAATCTGATAACACAAAATTACAAGCAGAACTGGGACATCTTTTAATTTGAGAGGTTTCTTAAGGTCTTTAAATTATTTATTTTAATGGATTCCTACCAATCCAATTGCTCAGTTATCCTCAGACCAGGTAAGATTCAAAATCTAAATATAGCACTAGAAAATGACTATAGAGCAGTTCTTCCAAGATTGCTCTGCCAATGCTACTGTGTGGAGCTCTGAGGCTGATTTTTAGCAACTCAACTCACATTCAATATCAAACCTTTGCCCAATCCTATTACTGTATTGGAAGCTAATCACCTGGGAGTTGTTTTAAAATGCAGCTTGTAATTCAACAGGACTGGTGAGGGGCCTCTGACTCTGCATTTTTTAAAAATAATTTTTAAATTTGAGTATAGTTGAATACAATGTTACATTAGTTTCAAGTGTACAACATAGTGACTCAACTTCTCTGTATGTTATGCTATGCTCACCACAAGTATAGCTGCCATTTGTCACCACACAATGCTATTGCAATATCATTGACTATATTCCCTATGCCATGCCTTTTATTCCCATGACTTATTCATTCTGACTTATTGCACTTATAATACCCTCTAGGTCCATCCATGTTGTTGCAAGTGGCATAATCTCATCCTTTTTTAAGACTGTGTAATATTCTTGTGAGTGTGTGTGTGTGTCTGTGTGTTTGTGTGTGTACCACATCTTCTTTATTTATTCACCTACAGGTGGATACTTAATTTGCTTCCATATCTTGGCTGTTAACAATAATGAGGCAATAAACAAACGACTATCTATATCTTTTCAAATTAGTATTTTTGGTTTTTTTTTTGGGGGGGGGGGTAAATACCCAGTAAGGGAATTATTGATTATACGGCATTTCTATTTTTATTTTTTTGAGAAACCTCCATACTGATTTCCACAGTGACTGTACCAATTTATATTCTCACAAACCATGTATGAGAGTTCCTTGTTCTCCACAGTATGGTACTGGCACAGAAATAGACACACAGATCAATGGAATAGAATAGACATCCCAGATAAATCCACACATATATGGTCAATTAACCTATGAAAGAGGAGACAAGAATATACAAAGGGAGAAAGTCTCTTCAATAAATGGTTCTGGGAAAACTGGACAGAAAAAGAATGAAACTGGACCACTTTCTTACACCATACACAAAAATAAACTCAAAATGGATTAAAGAATTAAATTTGAGACATGGAAGGAGTAAGATATGGATGCCCACTTTCAACACTGTTATTTAACATTACTGGACACCCTAGCCTCAGCAATCAGACAACAGAAAGAAATAAAAGGCATCCAAATAGTCAAGAAAGAAGTCAAACTTTTACTATATCTGCATATGGTGATATGCAGACATGATACTCTACAGAGAAAACCCAAAAGATTCTACAAAAAAACAGCTAGAACTGATACACGAATTCAGTAAAATCACAGGATATAAAAATCAATGTACAGAAATCTGTTAGTGGAGTTCCTGGATGGCTCAGTGGGTTGAGCATCTGACTTTGGCTCAGGTCATTATCTTGCAGTTTGTGAGTTAGAGCCTCGCATTGGCTTGCTGCTGTCAGCCTGTCAGTATAAAGCCCACTTCTGATCTTCTGTCCACCCCTCCTCTGCCCCTTCCCCACTTGCACTCTCTCTCAAAAATAAATTTTAAAAAATTACAAAAAAAAAGGAAATTTGTTTGATTTCTATACATCAATAATGAAGCAGTAGAAAGAGAAGTCAAGGAATTGAACCCATTGACAATTACGCTAAAAACTGTAAGATGCCTAGGAATAAACTTAACTAAAGAGGTAAAAAAATCTGTACATTGAAAACTATAGAACACTTATGAAATAAATTGAAGATGACACAAAGAAATGGAAAGGCATTTCATGCTCATGGATTGGAAGAACAAATATTGTTAAAATATTTGTACCCAAATAGTACCCAAAGCAATCTACCCATTTAATGTAATCCCTATCAAAATACCACCAATATTTTTCACAGAACAATCTTAAAATTTGTATGAAACCACAATAGACCCCAAATAGCCAAAGCAATCCTGAAAAAGAAAAAGCTGGAGGCATTACAATTCTGGACCTCAAGTTATATTACAAAGCTATAGTGATCAAGACAGTATGGTACTGGTGCAAAAACAGACACATAGCTCAATGGAACAGGAAAGAAAACCCAGAAATGAATCCACAACTATATGGGAAATTAACCTTTGACAAAGCAGGAAAGTATACTCAATGGAAAAAAGATATGCTGCATATCAGAGTGTGGGGAGGTATGGGTTAAACAGGTAATAGGTATTAAGGAGGGCACTTGTGATGGGCACCAGGTATTGTATGTAAGTGATGAACAGACTAATCTCTACCCCTGAAACTAATACTGCATTGTATGTTAACTAGTTGAAATTTAAATAAAAACTTGGAGGGGTGGGGAAAAAATAAATGTGAGAACTGAAACCATAAAAATCCTAGAATAGAACATAGGCAATGACTTCTCTGACATAGGCCATAACAATATTTTTTCTAGATTGGCCTCCTGAAGCAAGGGAAACAAAAGCAAAAATAAACTATAGTGACTACACCTATTTGGTAAAAGCTTTTGCACAGCAAACAAAACCATCAACAAAACAAAAAAGCAACCTACTGAATGTGAGGATATCTTTTCCAGCATCTAGCATAATGCCTTATGCAAATATAGAAGCCCAATAATACTGGTGAAATGATTAAATTCAAATTACATAAAGTAAACAGAAAACACAAAAGGAAAAGGGAAAGAAAATACTTATTAGAGAATAAAAATGGAAACTATGGATAGTCTGTGGTGTCCCAAATAAATCAAATTTGCTAAGTAAAGAAATGAATTTTGTAATATTTGAATGCACACATGATCTTGAGGAAAGAGTGCAACTTCAGGAAAATATTTAGGGAAAAAGCAGATGATGATTTTCTTATGAGATTGACAAATAACGCCTCTTAAACTTCATCTTTCAAATTTCAAAGAGGTGTATTTCACTTCACTCATGAAACTGGCTAAATTCATTTCTGAGGACTCTGTGTATGCACACCATATAATAATTTCATGATGTGTTCAACATAGTGCTTTGTCTTTAAGCAGCTATGAATGATTCCCCAGCATAGCTGTTGTTCTTTAGCATATGCCTATAAGTAGGGCTCTGAAAATGAATCCTATCTTTTCAAGAAAGTAAGATAATACCATAATAGTCATGTACAGAGCTTATCCTTGTCGATGTATGAAATGTTTTGCCAAATAGGTTGCCAGTGAGAAATAATGTTGAAGTGATTGTGAATTTTAAGTTGGTACAAATTTTGATTTTTAAGCACAGAAACACATTCCATGCTGTGGTCTTCCTATGATGCTAAATCTTTTGAAGTCACCACTTTTTCTTTTATTATTCACTGGGCAAATTTATTTTTTGACATATACTAGCCTGTGTTTGAAATGCTTAAAATTTCCCCTACGATTTCTTCCATTTTCTGTAGTGTAGAAAGTGAAGTATTATATTCATTTTTCTACATCAGGCATGTCCTTCTGATAAAGTTCTTTCCACAGGCACTGCCGACAAAGGAAAGCAAAGTCGAATTCTTTATTCATCTTGTGGTCCCCATATGGAGAATGTTCAGTCTAACCCATCTTTCTGAATGCAGATCTGATGAGCAGACAATCTCCCTCCCTAACAGTTTATTATGCCTTGGTCTTTATAAATTGAAAGCTATAAATCTGACAGCAGCATTACAGCTTCTGAATTGAATGTATAATTTAATTTATTAACTCATGTTCTTCACTTCAACAATTGTAATAAACCAAGTGTATGCTGATTTTCTAACATGGATTCATTTTTGGGTGAGTTTGCAAGTTGACATGGCTTGAGCCTTTAATGCATATGAATTCTTAAATGCTGGTTTCTTCAGTCTACTAGCCCTTATCTCTCTCCCCTACTATTTTTATTGAAAGACTTTGAGGTTTCTTATTCCAAATTATATGAAATATTGATTAAGCCCATAGAATTATTTAAGTGCTTTTGTTATTAAACATTTTAGATAGACTTATGGAGGAAGAAGGGCAGAAATTCTGTAATTAATCAGGATTGTTGGGCTCTGTTGTTACAGTGGCAGTGAATTGGTTCCCCGTAGGAGAGTTAATAGAAAAACATTCAATTTCAAAATGGCCTGGATGCATCAAAAGGATTAAACTGTAATGCTTTTAATCCCTGTAACTCAAACAAAGAGAAAATTTTCCTGAGCAATGAACTGCATAATGTATTTGTGGGCCAGCAAATGATCACTGTGGAACATCAGCTATACAGCCAACTCTGTGGCTCAGGGATTTTACTAGGCACAGCCAGACTGACAGCCCAGGGGATTTAGACACTTTTAAACTCTAGGTTTTGAGTGATGCTAAAATGACTGCTGTTTTGGAAAGTTCTAGTCTTTGGAGCTCCCGAGCTGTCAGAGATTCTACTAATAAACCTTTAGCTTAAAACTCCAAACTCCACATCAGGGAAGGCAATTTACATGGCCCAAAGACTACAGATCTCCCCACCTCCAAGGCCCATGACAGACATTGCTTTTTCACTATAATCCTCTTTTGCATCAAGAATATCTCTGAGTTCAATAATGTTTGCCATTCCTCTTCCAGGTCTCTCTCTCTCATTTAAGTAAGTTTATGTATTTATTTTGAGAGACAGAGAGAGAGGGTGAGAGAGAGAATCTCGAGCAGGCACTGACAGTGCAGAGCTCTACAAAGGGCTCAAACTCAGAAACCTCGAGATTGTACCCTGAGCAGAAATCAAGAGTGAGATGTTTAACTCACTGAGCCACACAGGTGCCCCCCGTCTCTCTTTCTTTTTTAAAATTAACATAAATTATTTAATCTCTGTGATTAAAATTTTCAGTTTCTAAACATCTGGTAGAAGATACCAAATAGCATATCGGTATATCTCAAAATGTATATTTTTCAAATAACCTGTGTATATTATATTTTGGAGGCTTCAGGGTATTATATTTTTGATTAGTTTTTTTTGGGGGGGGTTGTTTTGAGAAAACTGTAGATTCACATGTAATTGTAAGAAAGAATACATAGATATTCATGGACCCATTTCCCAGTTTTCCCCAATGGTAAGTTGCAGAACTAGAGTACAATATCACAACCAGGATGTTGACATTGATACAGTCAAGATATGAAACATTACAAAAAGTAAAAAATAAAATAAAACATTCCATTACCACAAGATTTCTCATATTGCCCTTTACAGCCACATATATATCTCACTGCCCCCATCCCTTCCTTAACCCCTGGAACCACTAATCTGTCTTCCATTTCCATAAGTTGTCATTTCAAGAATGTTATAAAAATGTTATCATGTAGTATATTATTTTTTCTGACTGGCTTTTTCCACATAGCATAATTTTCTGGAGAGTCATCCAAATCATTCTATATAGCCATAGTTTGTTTTATTGCTAGGTAGTATTTCATGGTATGGATATACCACAGTTCGTTTAGCCATTCACCTTTTGAACATCTGGGTTGTTTCCAGTTTGAGTCTGTTGTGAACAAAGCTGCTAAAAAAATTTGTGTTCAGTTTGTGTTCAGGTTTTTATATAAATGTGTCTTTTTTTCTCTGGGGAAAAATGTATCCAGCAGTATAGTTGCTGGGCCACATGATCGTTGCATGTTTACTTTTAAAAACCTCCAAACTGTTTTTGCAGAGTGGCTGTAGCATTTTACATTCCCAACAGCAATATACAAGAGATCCAGTTCCTCTTCATCCTTGCCAGCATTCTTCATCCTATTTTTTTTTGAGCCATTCTCATAGATACATAGTGATGTCTTATTATAGTTTCAAATTGTATTGCCCAAATGGTTGATGATACTGAACATTTTTCTTGTACTTATTATTTGCCATTTGTGTATTCTCCTCCATAAAATATCTTTTCATGTCTTTTGTCTGTTTTCTAACAGGATTTTAATGTTGTTGCTGTGTTTGGAGAGTTTTTATATATTCTAGATATCAGTCCTTTGTCAGGTATGTGGTTTGCACATATTTCCTCCCAGTCTGTAGCTTTGTCTTTTCATCCTCTTAACAGAGTCTTGTATGGACTAAAAGTTTTTAATTTTGATGAAGTACAGTTTAGCAGCTTCTTTTTATAGATTGTGTGTGTGGTGTCAAGTCTAAGAACTCTGCCTAGCCTTAGATCTTAAAGATTTTCTATGTTTTTTTCTAAAAATGTTACAGTTTTCTGTTTTACATTTAAGCCTGTGATCTCATTTTATTTATTTATTTTTTTTTGTATGAGGTATAAGACAAAAGACGAAGTTCTTTCTTTTCCTTTCCCTCCTCCCCTTCCTCCTCCTTTCCCTCATCCTGCTTTCCCCCTTCCTTTTCCTTGTCCTCCTCCCCTTCTTCCTCCTCTTCTTCTCCTCCTCCTCCTCCTTTTTCTCTCTCTTTCTGCCTATGGATGTTCAATTGCTTTAATACAATTTGTTAGGAAAACTATCTTTCCTCCATTGAATTGTTTTTGTAGCTTTGTCAAAAATCGATTTACCATATTTGTGTGGGTTTATTTCTCTGTTTACTATGTAATAAGTCTTGAAATCAGGTAGGTTGGCTCCTCTCACTTTATTCTTTTTTATTTTGAAAAATTTTTACAACACAAATTTTAGAATACTTTTGCTTATATCTACAAATATTGTTTTTAGGATTTTGCTAAAAATGATATTAAGCTTACATACCAATTTTGGGAAGAATTAACATCTTAATTATGTCTTAATTAGGTATTTCTCCCTATTTATTTAAACCTTTGATTTCTTTCATCAGCATTGTGTAGTTTTCAGTATAAATCCTATACATGTATTGCTAGATTTATACCTGAGTATATCATATTTTGAGCAATTGTAAATTTTACTGTGTTTTTAATTTAGGTGTCTGTGTGCTTTCTGCCAGTACAGAAATAAAATAGACTTTTGTATATTTGCTTTATATCCTGTGACCTGGGTGGACTCAGTAGGTCTTGCAGTCTTTTTGTAGGTTACTTGAAATTTTCTATGTAGATCATGATGTCATCTGCAAATAGGGACAGTTTTATTTCTTCATTCCTGAAATGTATGCTTTTAATTTCCTCTTTTTGCCTTATTGTATTGACTAGAACTTCAAGCACTATGTTGAATAAGAGTAATAAGAGGGGACATCCTTGCCTTGTTCCTGATATTAGGGGGAAACTATTTAATCTTTAACCATTAAGTATAATATTAGCTATAGGGTTTTCTTAGATGCTTTTTATCAAGCTAAGGAAACTCTTCTCTATTTCTATTTTTATAAGAGTTTTTAACATGAATAAGTTTTAAATTTTGTCTAATTTGCTATATCAATTGATATGATCATGTGATTTTTCTTCTTTGGCCTCTTAATGTGGTAGAATATATTGTTGTTTTCTCTTTTTGTAATGTTTTTATATGGTTTTTGGTGTCAAGGTAAAATTAGTTTTGTAAAATGAGTTGGGAAGTGTTCCCTTCTCTTCTATTTTCTGCAAGAGATTTTGTAGAATTGGCTTTTCTTCTTACTTATACAGTTGGTAAAATTCTCCAGTGAAAACATCCAGGTGTGGGGATTTCTTTCTTGGGGAGTTTTAAATTATGAATTTGGTTTCTTCAGTCTTTTAATTGGTATATTTATATTTAATACAATTATTGATAAGTTAGGACCTAAGTCTGCCATTTTACTTTTTGTTTTTGGTTTGTTTTCTCGGTTTTTCATTTCTGTGTTTTTGTTCCCTACCTTCCTGAAGGTTACTTGAATATTTTTTAGAATTCCATTTATTTCTCTAGAGTATTTTTAATGTATCTCTTCATGTAACTTTAAAAAAAAGCTTTTCATATGATTAGATATTCTATTATATATGCATAACATCATGGTTTACTGATGTAATTTTACCAGTTTGGGTGAAGTATAGAAACCCTATCTCCCATTACATCCCTTTATACTATCACATTTATAATACAATTGTCTTACATGTTTCCTTTACATTCATTTAGAAGTGCAAAATACAGTGTGAAAACTTTTGCTTCAGCCATCAAACTAATTTAGAGAATTCCAAAGGAGAATAAAGGTGTATTTTGAAACCCATGTTTCTGCTTGTTGTATAGTTTCATCCTCCTTGATGTTCCAAGATTCTTTTTATTTCCTTTCTTCTCAGACAACTTTACTTAGCTATACTTTTAGGGTAGGTCTGCTGATAACAAACTTTCTGTTTTCCTTCATCTGAGAATGCTTTGATTTCTCCTTCATTCCTGAAGGGTATTTTTCTTGGGTATAGGATTCAGGGTTGATAGTTAATTTCTTTCAGCACTTTTAAAATGTGTCATTTCAAGTTAACTATGATGTATCTCGGAGTGTATCTCTTTGGCTTTATTCTATTTATAGTTTGCTAAGCTTCTTGAATATGTCACTTTATGTCTCTCATCAAGTTTGGAAGATTGTCAACCATTATTACTTCAAGTATGTTTTCAGCACCACTCTCTTTCTCTTCCCCTTTAATGACAAAAATGTTAGTATTTTGTTATAGTCTCACAGGCCCTCAAGTATTTTCTTTTTCTTCTCATTCTTCTTCTTCTTCTCCTCCTCCTCCTCCTCCTCCTCCTCTTCCTCCTTCTTTTCAGTGAATTTTCTCTGGGCTGGTTATTCATATTGGCCTCTTTCTTTCTTTCTTTCTTTCTTTCTTTCTTTCTTTCTTTCTTTCTTTCTTCCTCCTTTTTTCATACTGGCTAATTTCTATTGTTCTGTCATATGGTTCATTGGTTCTTTCCCCTGTCCCCTCTATTTTGCTCCTAGGCCCATCTCCCGAGCTTTCTATTTCAGTTGTTATATTTTTAATTTCTAAAATTTACATTTTCTTATACCTTCTATTTCCTTGCTGTGGACTTTTTTTTTTTTTTTTTTTATCCTTACTCATTAGTATTTCTGGGTTTCTGACTTTTTCAGCTTTTAGTCTGGGATATATAAAACAAAGAAAATCCAGATAACTTACTGCTGTCTTGTTCCTTGGATCTTGATTTCCATAGGCAGACTGCCTTCTTCTATCTTTCAAAGTCTATTTATGTTTGCTTTATATATAATTTCAATGGCTTTTAGTTATACTTAGTGGGAAGAATAGAGAAAGACATGTCTACTCCATCTTCCCAGAAGTGGGATCCCAGGTCTATCTTTTTTATTCACTACAAAATTTTGGAAAATATCCTGGAGTGTTTTATAATAAGGGTAATCACTAGGCATAGAATCAGAGAATGCTGAGAATGCTGAGAATGCCTAGAGGTCACAAACAACATTTGGAAATAACTTAGATATCAAAATCACATTAAGAAAGTTACTGCTGTGTTAGGAAACAGAAACATCTAGCTCCCCCTAAAATAAAAGATATACCATCACCACCATGTGTTGGTTAATCTGCCAACTTGTTCACTGGTTCTGAGACAGATCCTACATACCTACTATATTTTTTGTCTCTCTGTCTTTTTTTTTCCTCCTGAGGCCCACTTTGCATTCAGGCACCCTTAATATCTTCTCTGGATCATAGGAAATGATGGTTATAATAAAATTATTTATGCAAAGTTGTTCATGACTTAATATATTATTCTCCCAGTAATATTTGCATTTTATAGGAGGGATATCACAAAATGGGCAATGTTCACCAAAAGAAAGAACCTCATACAATATGCTTTCCAACATCCAACAGTATGTGGAAGATTCTGTGAAGGGAGAAAAGATTTACCAGAATTCTTCAAATTACCAGAAACTGATAATCATCTTATCATTTCACTATCCCTGTAGACTGATGTTCATTATTTTTCAAAGATAAGGCTGTTAGTAAATATCTCTACTTTCTGTATATATTCATGAAGACTCTATATGTGAAAAGTGTATGTGTAAGGATGTGAGTACATTATATTCTGCTTGATCAATAAAATCTGGCTTATGGCAAGAGAAGAGAGATTGGTTGCACATGGGAACAGAGTGGCCAGGCTATTCTGACTTTAGAGTTTCTTCTTCCCATGGAAATCCAGCATAGCAATTAAGAGTATGGCTCGGTTTAGTGAGGCCTGGTCAGATCCCTGCTCTGCCTTTTACTGTTAGTATTGCTTCAGTGACTTTCTAAACCCTAGTTTTATCATCTATAAAGTAGACAGGGTAATATTATCTATCCTCTCTAAGATAATTCATGTAAAGTGCTGAGCATGGTGCCAGAAACATGGTACAGATTCAGTAAGTGTTAGGTATTAGGAGTTAAAATCTTTGACTTAATAAGGTAATTTTCCCTTAAGAGGCACAGATGTGTCTGCCACTCTGGAGACAGGACATCAGTGTTGTATTGACTTCCTCAAAAAATACTCTGCAAGAAGGAGAGGCTAAGAACCTAAGGTGATGTGAGAGAAGCTTGTGATCACATGAAGATCAAGTCCACCTGCTTGTGCACCAATCACCTCTTACCTTCTCTGAAGATTGGATTTAGATATACACATCCTTTATAGTTTTGAAAGCTCTGGAACTACCATAGGTAACATGTCTTGCATCTCTCTCCTAATCACACTGTCATTGTTTTAAGCCATTTAGAAAGGAGAGAGGTATAGTGAAGGATTGATCAAAACATGTTAGGGATAAGTGGAAAATGCCTGAATGGCAAGAATTTTCCTTGAGCTGGTAATTTTGTAGACATGAACCAATTTGTCAAAGTTGGAAATAAAGCAGTTTTATTGCTGTAGCCACACCCTATACTTACAGGAAAAGAAGCACACACCTTTTAATGTCTCCATTGCCAAATCCTGGATATCAGATAAACTTAATCATGGCCTTATTAACAAATTAGGTTAATCTGGGCTACAAAGGCAGCAATGTTGCTGTTTCATTCAAATATAGAATTGTGATAAAACGAAAAAAGCGTTCTGTACATGTCCAGGACTCTGTAATGTCTATGAGTGAAGGGTGATTCACAGCACTCCCCTTAACCTCAGGTTAAAAGTGAGGAGAGCAGTGAAACCCATATATGAGAAGCCCCCCAACCATACTTAGATTGGCTTGAGTCTCTCAGAATTATTAGGTGTCCAGGAACTCCATGTTTGTACATTTTGTAACCTCAGGTAGCTATGCCCAGCATAGCATATAGTATTTAAAAGACACAAAATATTTTTGAGTTGAATTTGATGAAATTGAGTTAAATGGAAAAGAAACTAAAACTTGAAATCTCATTTCCTCTGGAAGAAGAAGAAGAAACAGAGATAATCAACTTTATTTTGAGGACCTATCAAGAGGAGAGGGTAGTACAGGTGGCAGGATAATATGTTATTCTAAAGAATAGAGGCACATGAGGAGTTTGTCCTTGTCATAATCCCCAAGACTGGACCACCTAGTTGGAGAATGAGCATGACTCCAGCAACGTGATTCCTTTACCTTATTTACGGGAGAAGCAAGTACAAGAGGTAAGGATGTGGAAAGAGGAAACTAGCTGTCACTGAGCACCTACAATGTGGCCAATATCATGTCCATTGGTTTAAAAAGATTCTCATTTCCTTTCACAATCTTTCAAGTCAAGCTTTGGAGTGCAGTGATACTGCATTTGCACTTCTAGTCCTAGAGAGCATCAATGTCTGACAGAATAATATGTTATTTTTCAATGAATATGCATTTTAATAGTGACCAAAGAAGTTGTGTAAAAGTGTGATATCACAAAATCTTATGTATGTATCTATATTTAACATCCACTTACCCAGCTGCCCATCTATCATCTATATATCTATTATCTACCTACCTACCTACTTTTTGCTATTTATTATCTATCTATCTATCTATCTATCTATCTATCTATCTATCTATCATCTATCAAGAGAAGTAGTTAGAAGAGGAAGAGGCAGCACGTACTCAGAGTGCTGAAGTGCCCTCACTCAGTGGTGCTTAACTTCATCTACACACATTGTTGATCTTCCCATTTTACTCTGAGGGTAACATCTGACTAGAAAATGCTATTAATGAAAAACAGTTGTGATATACTGACTCAAGGTAGATGCTGGTTATATGTACTTAATCTTATCTTCCTTTATCACTCTGCCCACTTTTTTTTTTTTTTTCTTTTTACTCTCTACATTCCCACAGTTATTTTCATGAGACTGATGCTGACACAGTCAGGGTACCTTCCTTATGCTACTCCAAGGTCAAGAATCAATTTGGGCTTTGTTTTCCCATGCAGTTATTATTGGGATTGCAGCCAGGCATTTTGGTGAGTGTAAACTAGAAGCATCTAGTGGAGATTACACTTACAAATGTATGTATCATTTTCAACTTTTTATAAGGCCATCAGCATTTCAATGCCTAAGTTGGTTATTTATATATTGATACTACTGGGGCCCAGAAGGAAACCTCAATTAAGATTCTAGGCCTGTAAGTTTACCACTTTCAGAAACACCCTTCTGGACCTTGGGAGCTCCTTTTCTGGCAGAGATTTGACCCCTCAGGGACTGCCTGTGCAGTTGCTATACTGCAGAGAGAGGGGTGGGTGAGCTGATTCTGGTTCTGAGGCTGGGTGCTTTCTTTCTGTGCCCCTTCCCCTAGAATTATCTCTTAGTCAAGTCCTGCCAGTCCACATGGATTCCCCATCTGCTGGCTTCCTTCCCATCACCCTTCTTAAACTGTATCAGTATCCTCCTGATGAGAGTTCTTTGTTTGCCAGACCATGCTTTATTCTTCTTATTCTTCCCCAGCAACTGGCATAGGCTTAGCCCACACCAGATGCTCCATAAAATGAATAAATGAAGGAAGGAATGACATGACTTTATAAGATAATCTTTTCTACTGTCTGTTTAGATACATCCAGTGATGGGCCCTCATTAGCTCCAAAAGGCAGCACTTTCATCTTGGAATTGCTTTAATGTTCTCAATTTGGAAACATACGTGGTCACCCTATAATTTGCACCATTTCCCCCTTTGCTTTACCCTTTTGAAACCATAGAGACCTAGAAACCTCTTATAAACTTATATACACAAAATCCCCTGATCTAAACCATATTTTTTCAGGTTAAACAACTTTAGCTCATAGAATGTGGTTTTCAGATGCTTTATCATCCACAGCCCCTCTCTTCTGGAAGTTCTCTGGTTTATTACATTCTCTATTTAACACCCACCCCTGAACACATTTCTTAGACATGAACTGACCAATGACTTGATGTTCTCCTCTGCATCTGTCTATCATCCTAGCTACAGAGTTCAAAGAACCCAGAAAATGCAGCTCAAGTTCATCTCAGCCAGATGCACTTCTTTCCTTCTTTGATCATGCTTCTATCCTGAATCTTTTCCTAACTTTCCTACTAGTATAAACTAGTTAGAAGGGAACTTAAGCACACCTTTTCCCTCTCACTTTTAAAAAACAGATATAAGAGGTTTCACCAGTAACCAGGTTTTCCTTGTATTCCTCCCTAGGTTTCTATCCTGATGGTCCTTTCTGTCTCAAGTCAACAGTGCTTCTTAATAAAAAGGACTCCCCCAACCGCAAATGCACATCTCTATAAAAGCACCACCCTTTAGAGAAATGGAAGAGATGAAGAAAGCATTGTTAATATCCTTATACTTTTGGACAATATGGCCATCATCTTCCCCTCATATTACCATATCTTATGCTATATTGATCCTGAAAGTTGGGGAGCAAAAGGAAAGTGAGAGATTTACTCAGGTAAACTGAGTAGAAAGTCAGAGCATTACTCTTCCCAATATTTTTAGTATTTCTTCCTATTTCTCCTTCCATTTGAGCCACATAATGTCTTCTATCCCTGAAGTGGGACATGGAAGAGGAACAGAGGCTGATGCTGTACATAGTAGAATGGGGATCATCTCTGGTATTTATCTGGTCCTTTAATGAGTATTAACATAGCTCAAGATGGCACTGGTTCCTTTCTTTGTCCATTATTAGTGAGGGTTTTTACTGACTTTGTGGTCATGAAAACCCCCTTTCTATGTTTGTGCAATTGCCACTTGAGGCACAAATTCAGGATTAAAAATTTATCTTTATGCTTAAAATAATTTGTTAATAATTAAAACATTTAAAGTCTTAGATAGGACTCTGCCAACAATTTGGATCTAACTGGTAAACAGTGTTTAAATTCCTTATTTCATATGAGTTGTCAAGTTGTTTTTATTTATATAAAAAACTCCAGGCTCAGTCTTTTGGGTGTCCGACTTCGGCTCAGGTCATGATCTCACCTTACGTGGGTTCGAGCTCCACATTGGGCTCTGTGCTGACAGCTCGGAGCCTGGAACCTGCTTCAGATTCTGTGTCTCCCTCTCTCTGCCCCTCCCCCGCTCAAGCTCTGTCTCTCTCAAAAATAAACATTAAGGGGCGCCTGGGTGGCGCAGTCGGTTAAGCGTCCGACTTCAGCCAGGTCACGATCTCGCGGTCCGTGAGTTCGAGCCCCGCGTCGGGCTCTGGGCTGATGGCTCAGAGCCTGGAGCCTGTTTCCGATTCTGTGTCTCCCTCTCTCTCTGCCCCTCCCCCGTTCATGCTCTGTCTCTCTCTGTCCCAAAAATAAATAAACGTTGAAAAAAAAAATTTTTTTAAATAAACATTAAAAAAAAAAAACAATTCCAACCCATTTCATTCTATTTGTTTATACTTTGTTAGTAATGTCTAGTGTTACTACTTTGTGATCAGATTGTATACAGTGTATACACTTTTTCAGAAGTTACATTTTTGAGAACAGTGGTATTTTTTATGTTTTAAATGGGTGCTTGAAAAAAGATGCTCTTTATTTTGGCCAGAGTTTGATATATATCTACTTACTCATCCTTTAATTTTTTTAAGTTTTTATTTTAATTCCAGTTAGTTAACATACAGTGGTATTAGTTTCAGGTGTACAATATAATACATTTATCCAAATCGTCTTTATTTTTGGTTTCTTATTGTTATTGTTGTTTGTTTACTTGAACAGTCAAAGACTGAGTCATAAGTTCCACTATTACAATAAATATATTGTATATATATTTATATACAATATATTTATATGTATATATATGTATATATATATATGTATATTTATATACATATATTTATATATATACACCTGGTTACTGGTGTAAATATATTGTATATATTGTATATAAATATATTATATTTCTGTTAATTTCTCCTTGAATCTCTAATAGTTTTATGTATTTTGATTCTTTACTATTCAACTTGTAGAGTTTTGTGACTATTCTCTTTCTTACAAATCATTACTCTATTACTATAAAATGTACTTCTTTGTCATATGTTTTTATTTTGTTTTGCCTTGAATTCTAATTTTTCTCATTCCAATATTGCAAACGTTACTTGCTTATTATCTGCCCTTCACTGATGCATTAATTACTATCCTTTCACCTTAAATAAACATTGTTGATGACCATCTTCTAAAAATTTGGATTTATATTTTTAACTCACTTTGAGATTATTATTTTTTAATAAGGAAGTTTAAGAAATTTATACTGTTTTGTGTTAACTGAAGTGCATTTGCTTTATTTCTGATACCTTTTTACATTATCTGTTTTACATGGGTCTTGTTATTTTGTTTTTTTCTTTTTAAAAGATTGATAGACTTGACTAATGAAAAATGTCTCAATATGGAAAATCAAAACACCTTAAGCAATAAGAAAACACAAGTGACCAACTGAGAAAAATATTTACAATATATGGGACCACGAAAAGATTTATATTATTAGTCTTTTAGAAGCTCCTCTGAATGATTTGAAATTATAGATAAAGACCAATTGAATTTTGGGAGAAGGTTATGAACAGATAATTCTTTAAAAAGGGGTAACAAATGTTCAATAAATGTCTGAAAAATTCTCAAACTCACAAGTCAGAAAGACTTATAAATCAGAGTATTAATTTGGTAGCATTTTTACCTATCAAACTGGTAGATCTTTTTATCACAATGCCCAGAGTTTGTAGATTTGAGTAAATATTGGTAGTTGGTAGTTCATGAGTAAAATTGATAAACTGAGGTGTATTTCAATACAAATATTGAAATATGTATCCAAAGAATGAAAATGTGCAATCTATTTTCACAGAAAATTTACAAATGTGTCATAGAAAATAAAATTATTTTAGAAAAAAAGAAATATGTGCAAAAATTTGTCTACAATTATATTCATCATCAATATTTAAAATTATAAAACATTAAAAATAAAGTTATAATTCCTGTTGAAAATTGGTTAAATAGGGTTGCCTGCGTGGCTCAGTTGGTTGAGTGTCTGACTCTTGATTTCAGCTCAGGTCATAATCTCACTGTTCATGAGATTGAGCCCTATGTCAGGCTCTGCACTGATAGATAGTGTGTAGCCTGCTTGGGATTCTCTCTCTCTAAGTCTCTCTGCCCCTCCCCTGCTCACACACACTTTCTCTCTCTCAAAATAAACAAACATTAAAAAAAAAGAATTGTTTAAAAAAATACAAGAAATTCTTAAGATGCAACATGAAGCAGCCATTAGAAACCATGTTTAGAAGAACATCTAATAGTCATCACATATTTCATGTGAACAGCACATTTAAAAGAGTTGTGTGGTTGTGGTACACACACACATTTGAAGACTGAAAAAAAAAAAAAAAAAAAAGAGAAAGAGAGAGAAACCGAAGATTATAAACCCAATGTTAATATTAGGATATGGGGTGATATTCATTTCTTCCTTACAATGTTTAAGATTTTTGAATTCTCAAAAATGAACATGTTTTATATGCAATCATAAAAAAATAATATATTGTACACCTGAAACTAATGTAACATTGTGTGTTAACTCTACTTCAACTAAAACAAACAAATAAACAACAATAAAAACACTCAGCTAGGGCAGTATGCAGTTTTTGATAAAAAAAAATTAATAAACAGGGTGCCTGGGTGGTTCAGTTGGTCCGACTTCAGCTCAGGTCATGATCCCACAATTCATGAACTGGAGCCCCACCTCAGGCTTGCTGCTGTCAACACAGAGCCCACTTTGGATCCTCTGTCACCCCCTTTCCCTGCCCCTCCCCCACTCATTCCCTCTCTCTCTCTCAAAACAAATAAATAAATATTAAAAAATTAACAAATAAAATTTTAAAAATATAAAACATACAAGAAAGAAAGAAAGAAAGAAAGAAAGAAAGAAAGAAAGAAAGAAAGAAAGGAAGAAAGAAGAAAAAAAGACACCTGAAGTCAAAGAGATGTCAGGACCAAATGCTGATAAAACACTAAGTAAAATGGAGATTAAAAATACCCCTGTGTACATCTTATAACTAGAGGTTTGTACTCTTTGGAAAAAAATACATTTCTAAAAACTGACCAGGGCTATTGCAAAGTCCTATAAATTTACTACAGGGTGATATATAATAATCTTCACTATGGTTATCTAAACAGTCATGAGTCCCCCTAACTGTATAAGCCCTATTGATTGTCTTCATGCCCACAGGATAAACATGAGAGGCTTTGTGATATTCTCCACAGGATCTAACTACATTTTGATTACCAGCAAATAATTAAGGTCATTTCAGTATGAATTCCTTTTAGGAAAAAAAGGATTTGAATATCAGGCTGGTTGTCAATATTCACAACTTTCTTTTAAAATAATATCAACAATCTCTTTTAAATATACAGAAGTCTCCAATATAATAAGAGCCATAATTCATTGAACCTCTACTATATGTTTTCTATGAATTATCTCATATAATTGTCACAAGCATATTAAAAACTAGTTGCCATCATTACAATCTTGTGGCTGAGAAAATTGACATTTAGCATGATTTGGGAGTGACCCAAGATTTCACAGTTGGTGTCAGAGACAAGAGTTAGGCCCTTTTCCTGTCTGTCAGTCTTTCATTCTTTGCACTGTCTCCATTTAATCAGCCACAAGATTGTTTTGAATTTTATTTTTGTGTTGTGACTTTTAGATAGAACTGAAATATCTTGATGGGATATGAAGTGAATTTCTAATTAAATAGGATCTTTATTGAGGCTATTGCTATAGAAACCCTCCAGGTTCTCATTGGAGAGGGCCTCTTGGGGAGACCTGGCTGGTTCAGAATCAGAAATAGCTGTGTGGTTACCAGGGCAAGGGCTTCTATCATAAGAGAAAGGGTACTCTTGGCATATTAGGTGCAGTCCTTGCCAAGGATCTGATAATTGTGCCCCAGATGGATTTTTTTCTTCTCTACCCTGACATTTCTCCCTTTGGTCATATGAACAGAGGGTTGATAATTCTAGTCCTCATGGCAAACTTCTTTGGAGTAGATTAAGTCATCAGTCCTCCAGCTGCTGCTTGGACAATAACTTTGAGGACCAGGGATTCAGGCATAGTAAAAGAGAACTATTGCTAGGCCAGATATGAATGCTATCTCTACCATTTACTCCATGATTGGTCTTGGCAAGATATATAACTTCTCTGGACTTTTTTTTCCCCTTCAATAAAACTGGAGTAGTATCTGCCTCAAAGAATGTTTTAAGGATTAAATAAGATAACATATGTCAAATGTGCAGTATTAACATTCACCTGTAGTTTTCTACTGTTGTTAACCACATCACCCTAGGTATTGGCATGCTGGTTGTGCCCCATGCATTGTTATTGTTCCATATTCAATCTTAATGAGATACTGTCCACTTTATTTTTATTTATTAAAAAAAAATTTTTTTTAAGTGTATTTATTTCTGAGACAGAGAGAGACAGAGCATGAATGGGGGAGGGGCAGAGAGAGAGGGAGACACAGAATCTGAAACAGGCTCCAGGCTCTGAGCTGTCAGCACAGAGCCCGACGCGGGGCTCGAACTCACGGATCGCGAGATCATGACCTGAATCAAAGTTGGGGGCTTAACGACTGAGCCACCTAGGCGCCCCGATACTGTCCACTTTAATAACTTGTGTCCAAATGCCCAAGTTTAAAGTAGTCAGTTTATGTACTACAGAGACTAGGTATTTAGTCTTCAAAACATATACACACATATACAACAATACTGATATACAAGATCTGACTCAAGCAGTAAGTCATTTCTTAATAAGTTAACCGCTCATATTATTAGTTGTTTGTCATCTTAAGAAGCAAAGTTTGGAGAACTGTTAGGTGGAACTATAGGCCTAGAATATTTTGATTAGTGTTGGGAGGGAGAAGAGTCTTATATTCATTATTTTTGCTACATATACTCACTGAGCACCCATTCTGGGGTAAGTATCATAGAGCATGGAAAAAATGAGATGCTCTCTATGTGCTTTAGAGGTTCACAATCTGGTGGAGAGTGTGGGGAGGTAGACACTCAGGTGATTATAACTCAAGGCAGTATGAGGTGTTATAGGGGCTGGAGTGGCCATTTCCAGTCAGTGCTTGGGCCAACTGAAGGGGCCAGGCATCTGCAAGGAATCAGGATGCCTCAGGGAAAAGTAGGGTGGAAACAATAAAGACCACATCTGCCAACTTCGCAATTTTGCCTCTGACTGGCTTTATTACTCACATATGTAAAACTGAGCCTCAGGATCTGGATGCAAACTCACTGAGGTCTTCTGTAACATGCCAGGACTGCTAACGGAGTCACCAGTGTCTCCAAGGAGGGTTCAGAAGTACAGTGTGATCTTAAAACACAAATATACTCCTATACTGGCTACATAGTTCAGTTCATAGTGCCTGTACCTTAAGGCCCCACTGATAACTCCCTGACAGACCTTGGGGAAATACTTTGTGTTTGAGCTTTGGTTTCCTCCTATTTTGCATGGGGTTAATAATGTATTTTAAAGTTTACTGTGAAGATTAAGTGAGATACTTCTTGAGGTGTTCTAACTCATGCTAAGTCTTCTACAATTATTAATTTCCTTGTTGCTTTTTCAACTGCCATCACGTGCCTTGCCTTAACTTGGATGAAAGTTCTGCAGTGTTCACTGTGGTTGATGGCAATTCCTTACTGTTTATTATTTTGAAATCACAAGGTTGTCTCGGATAGACCAGGATGTTGCTATGAACCATATGTGCCAGTTGACAAACTCTGATTAATACTTTAGTGTCATGAGTTTTTTTAGAAGTTTAGAAATTTAGTGGAATTGTGTTTAACAAGCAAATAGAGTCTAAGTTTGTTTTAAACTGTTCCCTCTTTCTTTGAAAAGTATACCACTTAGATATAATTAAAATTTTCTGAAAAATCTAAACCAATTTTGTATATACTTTTTTCCAACTACTAACAATAACAGAAAGTGTTTAAAATGTTAATTTTTTAATATTCAAAAGAATAAACAAAGATATTTCTTTAGGAGAAAGGAAGTGGGATTTTGCAGGTTGTCCAAATCAGAGAACTCATTTTTTTTTTAAATAGAAAGTGGCTATTTCATATTCTTTCTAAGTGAGTTCAGATCCCCTAAAAAAACCATCAGTTTTACCTGTTTTCTAAAAATGAATTTTTTTAAGTTACATTGTTCAGGGTATGTCAATTTAAATCTAATGATTCAGATTTAAATCTAATGATGTTTTACCTGTGAATTAGAGCATTTCATTAGTTCTTAAGTTTTTTTTCTTTTCAGTGCCTGAAAGGAGACAAGATTTGGTTTCAAATTATTCTACTAAAGATTACTTTTTCGTTTATAATGTTGGCTCTTGGCATGTCAGGATTCCTGAATATGCTAAGATATAAGGTGGCCATTCCATTTCTAGATTTAAAAGGTTTATCGGATGTGAATAGGGGGCATGTTGAGATGGGGTGAGGCTACCACAATATCATTCCTTTGGGCTCTCTTTCTTTGGAAAATACTAACTTCCCTCCCTGAGGTGCAGCTCTGATGGGCATTCCAGGGTTAACACAGAAACTGGGGAATGCACCACTAGATCACCTGTGTTAATACAGAGTAGCCAAAAAGTATGCCACAAAATCAAACTGTGATATTAAGTTAAAATATTTAGCCATGCCCTTGGGTCAATGGAGTGAGACTCAGTTTACCTGGCTATAGCATAAGAAATTACAGATCTTTGTACTTCTTAAGTCATTTCCTTCTATTTAGATTGTAGGAATGGCACGTATCTGCAAAGACCCTCCTGGGTAAAAGTAGTCTGTGTTTCTGTTTTCAAACAGGAAGGTTGTAGAATGATGGTTTTCCTAAAGATTTGGAAGGTAGAGTGCTGGGTGTGCTAATGATGGTTTACTCTAAAATTTCTATTGCCCTTGTCATAAAAAGGCCTCAAATTTAAAGTAGAAGTCTAAATTTATAGTAGGTGACTTCGGTATTTTCGTCTCTAAATTCACAATATGTCATAAAAAAAAAAAAACTGAATAATGATTTGTAAGTCTTCATTGGTCACCATAGGACTCAGTAAAGTAGTTAGTTAACTGGCCTGTGCTGGTTACCAGTCAATGGAATTTGAAGGGATAGGCCCAGACATTAGTTACTAGAAGTATAAAATTGGAAAACATCTCCACTTGTTTACAGATCAGAAGTGCTAAGCATTGTTTGTTTCTTTCTATTACAATTTGGACCTATTCCTTTTCCAACAAGTCTTTTGAGCTGCAACCCAGAACCTCCCCATAAGAGGCTCACATTCCTCATAGTTTGCTAAAGACTTTGTATTGTACTCTTTTTTTTTAACTTATTTTTTTTTAAATTTTTTTATGGTATGAGAATTTTAGCTGTTGGGTTAAATATTAGAAAGGCAACAGTGACAACATGAGTTTCCAAAATCCTGTGAAGTCTTGTTCTAAATGAGTAAAATGAGTTAGGGACATCCAAACTATTTCCTGGTTCTATTTCCCTTTTTATTCTCTTGATTTTACTGAAATACAACTACTGATTGAGAGGCTGGCTGGAAACACTCAAGACTTGATACTCTATAAACAGTATTACAGGTTGTTTGGGCTATTATAACAAAGGCATAGACTGGGTGGCTTATAGACAATAGAAATATATTTCTCACAGTTTTAGAGGCTGAAAATCTGAGATCAGAGGGCTAGTGTGGTCAGGCTCTGATAAAGGCCCAATTCCAGGATGCAGACTACTAACTTCTTATATCATCATGTGGTGGAAAGAGAGCTAGCTGGCTTGCTGGTCTCTTCCTATGTAAGGAGGACTTCCATTCAAGAGGACTCCACGTTAATGACATAATCTCACAAATGCCCCACTCCAAATACCATCACATTGGGGATTAGATTTCAGTTTATGAATTTTGTGGAGATGCAAACAGTCTCTAACAAGCAGCTTTCTGCTCCTGGTGCTTTAAGATGTTTGGGGAATGGGGATAGGATATAGTACCTCAATACTGTTCATACATATTTTCATCAGAAAATTTAAGAGAAATGAGTTTCAATTACTGAAAACATATTAAACACCACATGGCTATGTTTATTGAGGACCCACTATGTGCAAAGCATACACAGTTTTGCCCTTATGGAGCTTCCATTTCAGCAGCATTTCACTACAAATAATGAGACAGCAACTTTTTTAACCCTTCCATAAAGCTTCTAGTGGGAACCACTAGCAAGGCCTAAAACGTATCAGATTGGAGACGCATTGAATAAAAGTAGAAATATAGGCAGGACTAGAAGGGAAAAAAAAAAAAGAAAAAGAAATGTGTGAGTATACTGGAAGCCAGTCAGTGGCCCAGACCACTCAGCCCTGAAATACACGTTGCCCATTGTTACAACAGTTTACACCACGTAAGGTGAGATCCTGTTGGCACCTAATATGTCAGGGAGCTGATATTATCAGTTTGGGCCAGTAACCCCGAGTCAGGCTCAGTCGAATTGCTGAAAGAAAGCAGCAGGTTTTTTGACTGCCAGTCTAGACTATACTTTTCCCCTTTTATGGCTCATTAGAAAAACATTTGTGCTGACCTGTAAGCTGATAAGTGCCAACTGGAGTCAACTCACTTGAGAGGAAAATTATTTATGATTACAATTTGGCTGTGAGACTTCTTTAGTATTTCTTTTACTCTGAATCAAGAAGTGGAATTAGGGCCAAAAATTGCATTTTCTCACCTCTCTGAGAAAGATCTTTAGTAGCTTTACTGAATCATAATAGATCCTGTCCTTAGGACACATCCAAATAGCCCCTGCTTAGCTTTTTTCTAATCATACACTGTCCTTCCTGCCTAACTCATCTTCCCACTAAACACACTCTTGACAAATTTCCCCTTTTCTTTAAAAACTCTCTTCTGGTCTGTCTGGGTTATGTATTGGCCTATTTATTTTGTGTGTGGGTGGTTTCTGTGACTCCTCCTAGCTCAAAAATTTAATGACTGAATCTGAATTTTCAGCTCTGAGCATAATGGAAATCCTTACCACAATGCATGTGCACCTGCTTCACTTCTAAGGCCCATCTGAGTTTGCATATCTGTGGTAGTTTAGCTCAGGAGACTGCACTGAGCTAGTCAGGCCTAGATTATGGTTTTGATGTGTAGGTGCCAGTTAGCACACATGTCCTGCAGGCCAGACTGTACTCTGAACCCAGACAGGTACTCTGCACATATATGGCCATGGTCCTGGAGAACCAGATGAGAGAATGAAGGTATACCTGTGTAAATCTGTCATCATAAAAACAACTCAGTTGTAAGGCTCCTTGATGAGGTGTCTCATCTCAGTAGCAACTTCTCTGCAAATAAATGTGAGTGTATAAATATGTGGTGGATACATCTGCAAGTTTTTAAAGTGAGAGCTTGACAGGTTTGGGCTAGTCCCAGAAAGCAGTCTAGGCAAAATTACCATGGTGCCAGTACACAGGGTGGAGTTTCCATAAGAGTTAGGCCACTGCAGCTCAATTTCCTGCTTCTTCAGCCATGGAAAAAAACAAGCTGCAGTTTTCTTTATAAACCATTGTATAAATGACTCTATGTCCTCAGGGGTGGTCAGATTAAAAGAACTCTGCTGAAGAGACTTCTCTGGCCATAAAGAAACAGTTCGGATTGAGAATATACCTTGTGGCCAGTTACCACATGGAAAGAAAAGAAACAAAGGGAACATTCTTGCCCTCTAGAAGGTTAGGGGGAAAGACTGTGAAACACGTGAAAAAGACACAAATAAGTCAACAATGAAAACATGAAGAAATATACTTACCTAAATAGAATTAGACACATGCAGCCAAGTAGCCTCATCAATGGACAGCTTCACACAGGAAGTAATTTTTGAGCAGAGTTTTGAAGATATATCCAATGTAGTAGGAAGGATATTCCTGCAGGGACATAAATGATGTTTACCGAGTAGGTTACACACAAGAGCACAAAGTGTGAGCTGTGGAAATGCATTTCACTTGTGCCATTACCTTTCTCTTAAAATCCAAACAAAAATCTGTCCTTAAACCTAATAACCTTTTGTATCTAGCGATGCCCTAATATCCTCATGAAGGCTGTACACCAATATCCTAGTTCTTTTTCGGGACACAAGGTGTATTGTATTTCTCTGCCTTCTGTGACCATATTACTTGTGTTGCCAATGAAATAAGAAAGAGGTGTCAAGTATTACTTCCAGGAGATTTGCTGTGTTTAATACTGTTGATGACTTCGTTTTTGAAACTCTCTTCTCCCATCGCTTCATGACATCACTCTTTTGACTCACCTTTTACATCATTGATTTGTATTTTAGGTATAAAACTCAAATAAACCTCATCTACTTTCCTGGGTTTTAATTAATATATATGTAACTAGTAGGCTGATGACTCCTAAATATGTTCCTCCTGCTCCAGTACATGCCTTACATGCAGAGGCTTGTACATGGAAAGGTCATTTAAAAAGCCACCATGTCAACAATTGAGTTTATCTCTCCTCCCAAATCTGATCATTCTTTAAAGTCACAAAATTGTTAGCTGGGAATCTTGTTGCTTTCTCTCTCTCAACAATAGTTCCCCAATACAATTTGTGACCAGATGTTTTCTGTTCTGTTTCTAAATTTCATCGTTCCATATCTTTCTTTCCATACTCTCTCCTCTATAATAACTTCTGGATTGGTCCTATTATCAATCCATTCTCCACGGAACTTTTGGAGAAATCTTTCTAAAATACAAAAAGTTATCATGTTTAAATCCTCTTGCTTAAAATCTTTGATGTCACCTCATTATACCAGAGTTAAAATGCAAACTCTTTGAGAGCTTTTAGTGAGCTATCCCTTACTTAATAGAATGGTTTCATCACCTGCCATGTATGCTTTATACTCCAGCCATGCTGCTTCTCTTTTGCTTCCCTGAACTATGTGCTTTATTTCCTCTGTGCACTTCTACATCATGCTGTTCCCTGTGAGTGGACTTCATTCACTTTGATAATGTCTACTTTTTATTTTAAAGCAAACGAATAATTGTCTCTCTCAGAAAGACTTCCATATGCTTCAACCTGTAGCACTCATCACTCTGATTGGTGGAAGGCGATTTATATATCAGTTTCTCTTCCAAAACTGTGTTTTGCATGTTGTTCAACACTATAAGCCCATCTTTCATTTGTGTATTTCCCACATCTCTTAAATGCCTGACATGCACTAGGTGTGCAATAAGTGTTTAATGAAGGAATTAGCAGCTGATAAATTGGGAAGCCTATGATTATGAGTTTTGCTTTCAACTGAAGAACTTTTGGGAACCATTACAGAAATTTAATAAGGTGATAATATACAGATGATACTTGCAGAGGGTAATAAAAATGGAGAGGAGTTGGCATCTGAAATTTAGCAGAGATGGTGTGAAGTCTGTTGTCGATAGTAAGAGTGGGGAGGAAATGAAAAGCTATAGGATTCTGGCTTTTGATTCCCCAGAATTTCCTTTTTCATAATTCTCACTGTAACTCATGCCTACTATGTTTAAAGCTGGTTTAAAGTGTCAAAGGCAGAGACAGTAAATACTTTGCAAGTTCAACTGAAGGGAAGACAACTTGTTCGAAGAGGTAAACATTTAAGCCTTTAATTTTGAAGTCTTCCACAGTTTTCTTGACATTAATGTTGCCTTAATTTTGATGTTTATGATATGATCAAAGACACTTATCCTATATGTAATATGTCTTTGGTTTTCTTTTTACTTTTTTTTACTAGAAAGTCTAGTTATTTTTCTTCTTTTAACTACTTTTGTCTATTTTATTTTACTTGTGTGTGTGTGTGTGTGTGTGTGTGTGTGGTGTGTCTGCGTTTCTTTTGTCTCACTGGACTGTCCAGAATCCTGGAAATGGAGAGGGTGATTGAGTGTGGTTGGCTCTTACCACAACCATACAAGTAGGTGAGGAATAAACTTCCCAACACTGCTTGGGCTCTCAAATCCTGTGTCCTCCCAATTCTTTCAGAGTTGGCAGCTTGCTTATCGTTAGCAAAAGCTAGGCATAATTTCAAATGTTACATTGCAGAGAAATCACTCTCTCTGTCACCAGAAAAGAGAGAGACAGAGGAAAGATGACTTTTTATATCTGGAACCTGGCACTGTCAGCCATTTGAAATTTGTCTCCCAGACTGTCTGGCCTTGGCTTGGAGAAGGCAGGGTTGCTGTGTAGCACAAGGAGGTGCAAAAACAAACATGGGCACAAAACCAAATACTTGACTGCAAGAAATGTTCTGAAAGTTATAAAAGTGAAATACTACTTCCAGCTGTCACTTTATGCAAGGATTAAGTTGAGCTCAAGAGGCTGCAGAAACAAAGTAAGAAAGTGAATTATTCATTACAGTATCTATGCAAGTTGTAGAAGATGCTTGGGTTTTCTACTGATGGATTACTGGTGATCCCTTTGTCTATTCATGTACATACTCACTCATTCACTTGTCTTTATGTATATATTTGAAGACATGTTGCTGTTAAGGGGGCAAAGCTTCATATTCTTTTCTTCTTATAGCCAAGAACACTCTGCTCACTGGTCACCCTTTCTTTAACACACGTTGACCCTTATGGTGGCTCTCTCCTAGGCTTATGATCTGCACAAAGCATGTTGTTGAAATGAACATTATCATTCAATGATCGGAGTGTAAGTCCATTAAACACAGTTAAGTGCATATTAAGACTTTTTGATTGGTAAGAGGGTGCTTAGACAGATATGTTCCAACCATTGTCTTCTAGACGTTGATATCCATAATGTACAGCTCTTCTTCATAGTGGTCTATCAGAGGTACCACTCACTGGCTCAATGTCCATACATGGATTAGAAACATGTCATCATCCATGCCTATACATGATCACAGCCAGTGTCAGTGTCTGGGAGTCTTTCCATTGACTCAGTTTTTCCCCATCTCAAGGCCACTTCAGAAGCATGCAGCAGAGACATAGGTGGTGAATTAGCCACATACTTTGCACTGCCCCAATCCTATATCTAATTTTCATTTTTAACATGGAAGTTGTTGCCTAAAACTCATATAGATGTTTTATTAGTTTTCAGGGGACAGGGGTAGGGAGGACTTACTTTCGAATATTATTTTCAAATATTATTTAAGAACCCAGGTTTTTCTCCCTATAATCTAGCTTGCTAAAATCTCATCTGAAATCTAGTATTTCTCAAACTGATTACCCTTATTAGACTTCGATAATTCACGACTGTAGGAACTTTTGAAGCACATGCTTACCTTATTCCTGGTCTCAGAGAAACACTTCCACATGTGGATTTGAGAGCCATGCACTGGAAGGAAAATAGGCTAATCTGATCATAAACCATGGAGCCCTCCTAAAACTGTATAAACACTGACAGAGGTATTTCTCAAAGTCTGAGCCAGAAGGAAGGCAACATTTTGTGAAGTATGTGAACATTCATTCAAATTCAAAGCCTTCATTCAGCCTGCAGAATTTGTACTAAGCAGTATGTCTCATCCTCTGCCAGCCGGCACCCAGCATAATATTCTGAAAAATTAAATATTTTTGCTAATGGTGTTGTTCCTTAACTATTTAAAAATATTTTCTAATAAAGGAAAAAGTCAAGTCATGTCAAGAGTAATATTTTATGCTATTCATCCATTAAAATCTTGAGTTGTATAATGAAACTCTTAAAATCTTTCAGGATAACTTTCATCATTCTGAGTTAATAGTCATATTGTACAAGGGCTGAGAGCTACCTCTTGTCCTTTGCTTATAGATACAATATAGTAGGTATTTATTTATTTATTTTAAACTTTATTTATTTATTTTGAGAAAGAGAGAGAGAGAGGAGCAAGGGAGGGGCAGAAAGAGAAGGAGAGAGAGAATATCAAGCAGGCTCTGCACTGTCAGCACAGAGCCTGATGTGGGCTCGATCCCACGAACCATGAGATCATGACCTAAATTGGTACTGAGTCGGTCACTTAACTGACTGTTAAGTAGGTATTTATTATATAGGCTCTTTGCACTTTGTTTCAAGTTTTTCCTTGACACCATTAAGTTTCTTTTTAAAAATCTTTTAGGAAGAAATTATCAAACCGCATTGTGATATGAGAACACTAAAAGGAGGAGCCCAGTTATATTTTTATCACAGAAGAGTACTGTAAATAACTTCACACTCATGAGTCAGAGATGTCGTCAATGAAGAGCTTGCACTTGTGAAAAAATGAAATGTCTGTAATGTTCACAAGGGAGGATATCCATTTTGAGCAACAGTGAGGGAAATTAAGGCTGTTGAAGGATTATGGAAAAAACAGTAGCCAATACCATTTATTTTACACTTACTATGTGCCAAGCACTGTGCTAAGTACTCTCCTGACTTGGAATTTTCTCATCTTCCAAACACTCCTATTAGATAGCTGCTTTTGTTATTTCCATTTTATTGCAAGATCTGAAGTACAGATGAATTTAAGTAATCAAGAGTTATAGGCCAAATTTGTGGGGAAGAGGAAAAGGTTTTGTTTTGGGAACATAACATTCTTATATCTTGAGATTCTCATTGGCTTTATTATAAAATCACTTACGAAGAAATTTTTTTAATTATTGCTATCCATTGGGATAGTCTTCCTGTTACATAGAATTATGCTGACTTGACTAGACAGGGATTTTCAAACTTTGTTCCTTGGATCCCTAAGGGTCTTTGAAACACTTTTAGGGTATCTGCAGGTCAGAATTATTTTCATAACAACACAAAGCATTATTTGCATTTCTCACTGTGTTACATTTGCACTGATAGGGCAAAAACAATGGTGAATAAAACTGCTGGTGCCTCAGCACAAATCAAGGCAGTGGTTCTAAACTGTACTAAGGGTCATTGTATTCTTCTCCAAATAGTCACAATAAACAAACAATTTTTTAAAAAGCAGCTTCACTTAAATTGTCCATGCTGAAGTAGCATAAATTACTAAATTTATTGTTTTGATCCTTGAGTATACATCTTTTTGATATTCTATGAGAAGTACATGCAAATCACTTCTGCTATCAAAGTGTGGTTATCTCCAGGAAAAGTACTTGTGCAATTAATTGGGTTCTGGCCAGTTTTCACTATTTTTTATCTGAAATAATGTCTGAGAGACAGACCATGGTAGTTCAGAGATGGGTACACATGTTCTCAAAAATGAACAAAGTGAGCCTGACTCTTCAAGGAAAATAACTGACAATATTTTTGGTCAATGATAAAATACAAGTTTTAGGGCAATATTCAGAATTTTGAAAAACATGTCCATCGGCATGAGCTTGAAAGCTCCTAATACTTCAAGACTTTTCTATGCAACTGTGATGTCATTGAAGTGTGTAATTTTTTAAAGATACTGTATAATAACAACTGAAAATGACCAATGCATAATATTATAAAATAAAAAATGAGTAAAAGATCCATTCAAAATGCAAGATATACCAATGGGTTTTAGTGTAACAGAGTATGAAAAGTTCATTGATAATATCAGATTTCACACTGCAACTAATTTGTAAGAAATTACTACTAGTTGACTTTGAGTAGAATGGTAGAAGAATATCCATAATTCTCTGAAAGGTTATTAGAATCAAATTTCCCTTTTCTATATACATATCTATATGGGGATAGATTTTCATATATACTTCAACCAAAGTAACATATCCCAGCAGATTAAACACAGATGTAAATATGAGAATCCAGCTTTCTTCTGTTAATCCAGACATTAAAGAGATTCATATTGGAAAAGTGTAAAAAAAAAAAAGTCACTCTTCTCACTAAATTGTATTTGGCTTTAAAACAATTATTTTTACAAAGACACGTTTAATTTCCAATAAATTAAATATTGATATATACAACAGACACAACAAAAGGTCTTTGGGGTCTCTAATTTTTAAGAGTTTAAAGAGTCTAGAACTAAAAAATATGTAAACCTCTGTTCTTGGAGAAACAAAACCCCATGAGAGAAGAGTTTACCTGCTCCTAAAGACTGGTAGAGGGAAGATATTCGTGTGGGAAGTCAATGAAATGAAGGTAATAACATGGCACAGCAGGGTGGCGGATCAGGGCCAGCCAGCAAAATGGGTTAGATTGTCTACGTTTTATTTTAGTTTAGTAAGGAAACTTTTCCTAAAGTGATTTTTAAAGCAATCGTACTAGCTTGTTCTCTCTTTCAAGACATTTTGTTTTTATAAAATTACAGCCTGGAAAACACACTATGTGTTTAGTCTGAGTAGGTAGCCTGAGCTGTTTGTTAAATACCAGATCTCAGATTTGTGGCTGTTCCTCAAAAATAACTACACGACACCGGCAATTAAATTTATGTATCATTTTGATTATTTATACTTTAGTGAATCAAAGGAGGTAAATAGTGGTCTGCAGCTGAGCACTTTCATCAGCATTTTTCAGCAAGCCTTTTAGATTCTCTCCATTATGAAGCTGGATACAACACACAATCTTCCCATTGAACAATCTGGAGGGAACTGTCACCCATGCTACTTCCATCCCAACATCTTCCCATTTCTGGAGTTGGGCGTTGCTGCATTGCAAATGTGCCCTTTTGAACCATGGAGGACAAGCATGTTTGGTCTCAACTATTTTCACAATGTTCCATCTTTTACTAATGATATTGTTGATCATTCAGCATTAGGGCTTCTTTAGCTCTGCATCTCAGGGTCCCATGGTGTCATATGTAAATACAATATTGCACTGAATTGGATAAGCAGTCAATGGCCTGGTAGGAAGATTACTGAATAGGTGGGTTCTCTTTCACTGATGCTCCTGCTCCAGCTGTTTTGACTCTTCAGGTGATGAACATGTCTTTAATTCAGACTTGCTGAATAAATGGTATGGGTAACTTCCAACTTGCCCTAGAAGATAATCTTCAGTGACTAGGAACTGTGCATTAGATGGAAGTGAACTAAATCACTTCCAAAGTCCCTTCCCACATTTAACATTTGGTGGCTCCTGGATTGCTCTGCCCATTAAATGAAAAATAGTTAAATGATGGCGGACGGAAACATTTAAAACAACTGGGGGTGATTGTATTTGGCCTGAGCCTCCTCATCTGCAAGACTGAAGTGGGGGAAGCTTGGCTTTTCTCAGTGTAAGAGAGCTAATGAGCATCCACCTCAGGACATGCCACATAATAAATTTAGACCATAACACTGCTTGTCATATCTAAAAAGGAAGAAGTAATCTGCATTTTGAAGCAGGCTATGGGAACAATCAGGTATTTTGGAGAATCTCTGAGTAACTGGTTTGAACTAATGGAGATAATCCTCATGGGGCTTGGAAACTGCAAAATTAACCAAGAAATAATTTAGGTTTAAGAAAGGAGTTAGATTGCACATTAAAAAAAAAAAGTGTTTGGGGTGCCTGGGTGGCTCAGTTGGTTAACCATCCGACTTCAGCTCAGGTCATGATCTCACGGTCCGTGAGTTCAAGCCCCGCGTCCGGCTCTGTGCTGACAACAGCTCAGAGCCTGGAGCCTGTTTCATATTCTGTGTCTCCCTCTCTCTCTGACCTTCCCCCCCATTCATGCTGTCTCCCTCTGTCTCAAAAATAAATAAAGGTTAAAAAAAAATTAAAAAAAAGTGTTTTTAAATCTGTCTATAGATCTTTGTCATCAATAACAGGAAAAACCTCCTTTATATGACTAAAAAAGTATGTTTAGTATCACTGGTAATTCTGTACAATTAGGAAAAGCTGGTGGTCTGTGTTGAGAAAGGTTTTGAGGCTGAGCTTGGATCAGAGGGAAAAATATCATGTCTGAGTAATAATTGTAATAATAATAATAATCGTAGTTAATTCTTCCTTTAGTTTGTGCTGAGTATTATTATTCCCACTTTATTCATGAACTGAGTGTAGACAGTTTAAATAATTTTCCAGAAATACATGATGGAGTTGGGATTCAAATACTAAATCCTTCTGAAAGACTACTAGTCGCTATGACACTGTGGATAAATTATTACTTCTTAGGACCTTCACTTTCTCATTTCTAAAAAGTTTTGGACTGCATTGCTTTATAAACTCCCTTTCAACTTAAATGTACTTTTGTCTCTGAACAGTCCATTCGAATGCCTCATACTCTGGCAATCTTGCCCTCCTTTCAATCCCTGGAATATTTATCATCATTTGGCCATTCATTGCTATGCTGGGAATTGCACTGCTGCTTACATTATCCTTTTATGCATTTACATCCTGTTACTCCACATACATAGGAAATGCTTTGAGAGGAGGGATGCTTCCATGTCCCCCCACAGTGACTAGCATAGTATCTTGCACATGGTAAAGTTAATAAACATTGATCGGTTGTTTGATATGACCCAGGCCAACATGCTATATTATATTGTATTGTATTGTATTATATTATATTATATTATATTATATTATATTATATTATATTATATTATTAGTTGGGCCTAGTATTGCCACAGACAGAGGGGGCAATAATATGGTCATTTCTGAGTCAGTATTACCTGAGGTATGTTAGATCTAGTGATCTAGAGTTGAAGGTGCACTCTATACCAGAGCTGATGCTCCCTGCCCTTCTGACCGTTATGAATGACTGTTTATCTTTTTGCCTTCATCAACAGCAACTATTTATTTAGCAGCCTGACTTAAGACATTCCGAATATATACTCAATGAAGGCTTTCTTTCACTATTATTTTTCTGTGGAGGGTAAAATGCTGTCTTGTTTTTCCAGTTCTCCTCCTAAGTGTGATGATTTAGATGTTCCTGCTGTTAACTGGCCGCTTTTCCATTTCCTTCTAGCATTGAGTGCCCCACACTTCTCCACAGAAGCCACTAATGAGCTTCTTGCCTTTCAGTCCCAGCCCCCCACCCCAACCCAGTTCATTAATAGCATAGAATTTCAGCAATACCAGATATTCTGGACCTTATCTTTTCTCTTTCTTTCTATTGCAACAAACAAACAAAGGAAAACTTTTATTTGCTGAAGTCACTAACTCAGTCTTGTCTGCTTTAAGACCCTAAAATTGAATTTATGCAAGAAGCTTGGAATCAGCTTTTCAATCGGGCTGAAAGCTTACAGATTTGACCTCAACTTTCCAAATGAGTATGCCTTCCCCATTTTTTTTCCCCTCTTCCCATGTTCAGTCTTTTTCAATGGTACTTCATGCTTCTAAGTGTGCTTCTTCCTTCTTCTTAATTAATATTGACCAAGTTCCCAAGTATATGAGGAACAATTCTAGGGACTGTGTGGATGGAACGTAGAAATGAAAATGTTCCTGCCCCATCCCTTCTGCTTGACTTCTGGCTCTAAATGATGCCATTCATTCTACCCGCCTGCTGGCCCCTTACACAACTTTCTCTCATTCAGACAGTGCCAAAGAGCATCAATGCCCTTTTGTCCTGCTTCTCTTATAGCCTTGTAGCAGCACAGAGCACAACAGAACTGTCAGCAGCACAAATCCCATTCCTGTCAAACCTGCTCTGCCTCCTGTCCTCTGATGAACCAGCAGTCTTCACAGCTGTGTCTTCCCAGAGTGGATTTCTGAATACAAGTCCTGACGTTTCTCCTCTCATGTTCTTCCTCAGTGCTTCTTAGAGAGGCTAAGCCGGATAGAGAGCCACACCTGTGCCTCTCAGTGGCTAACTCCACTTGTTGGTCTCTGCCTCCAGGTTCTCACATACCACACCTCAGTGGAAATTGTGGTATAATTTTGCCGTCTTCTTGATGTCTTTTTCTTTTTTTCTGCTTCTGTCTCAGGGCTCACAAATTTCTGTACCTCATAAATGCATAGAGATAAGTGCAAAGAAAAATGAATATATTTCTGCCTCCTTCAAGCATGCATAAGTCATCACTCCAATGTTCATAAACACATGTTGAGTCTGCCTCAGTGCTCTTGCCCAGACATGGATGATGTTTTATTTTCCCTTCTTTGAAAAATTCTAAGTTTCATCTCTTGTGAAATTGTCTTGGACTTCACTTCAGATTCAAGTCCAACGTGCGTGAAGTCATACAGATGAGTGAAATCTGTTCCCAGAATCCGTGAGGTAACAGCAAGCTTTTCCCAGCCTTCCCGGACATCTCCCCATCTGATCAACAGTGGGAAGTTATAAGTGGTAGCTTTTCATACCATTACATTAATTATGCAGGGTGGAAGCATTTGTAAGCTTTCTGTAAAAAGACAGAAAACTAGAGATTATAATTCTTTTATGTTTGTGAGGTACTCCTCACTGCTCTACTTGCAGTTACAGATTTTTTTTTTCCTTCTAAATGTTCCACTCTGAATTTTGGAAACTTGGATGTAGGAGTTAACCCAGAATTCACTAATGGGGATTAGTCCTTATCTGAGACTTCAGACAGATAACTTTTTTTTTCTTATCACTGAAGCATGTTCATGAATGGTTTCCTTGCCTTTATTTTCCTCAACAGTTATAGAAAGTTCATTCCATTTTGCTGAATACAATACTCTTCAAAATTTTACAACACAAACATACAACTTACTTATCTCCTGGATATTATCTAATATACCATGGAGAGATGAGAGCTTTCCCCAAGGCCTTCCCTTCCATGAACTTTTGTAAATTTATTGCTGGGCCCCTGGTATCTCCAATTCCATCTCTAACGACTTCAGCTACATTCTCAATGCATCTTCAGTATCTATGGAGTATTTACTATATGTCAGATCTGTGCTAGGGATAAGAAGATAACTAAGAAATGGCTCTACTCCAGTGAAACTCGGGTTCAGAGGTAAGATGGGGAGGGAAGACACGGAAAGTGGTGACACATACACAGTTTGTTACAATATAATGTGCTCAATTTTATAAAAGGAAATTTTGTGGGGTACCCCCATGAGAACGTTTTTAACTCTGCCAGGGGAGTCTATTGGGAAAAAAGGCTTCGCTTAGGATATTGGAGTTGGTTTTGAAAAATGGGAAACAATGCACCACAACCTGGACAGGAGAAGAGATTTCAGACAGGGAAGTTAATGTTGTCCAATGCTTAGTGGCCATGAATAGGCCAGACTGACTTGAAGAAGGTAAGAAAATTGATACAGGAGGAGTATAAGGTCTATGAGCAGAGAATCTACAGTATTTGACTAGCTTCCCTTTGTCATGTAAATAATTATAGATTATTCTGCTTTACTGAATTTACAGGCACAGCTTGAAGATGGGTAAGACTGGATATACCTACTGCCCTTGTCATTCTTTTGCTTAGTACCAACACTCTCAAAATAGTTAAGAAGTAAGTTAACTGATATTCCCCTTCTCAAACATTGACTCTGGTTAATCTCCTGGAGCTCTTTATCTTGATGTAGATAAACCCAGGCCTTCCTCTTAATTATCAGTTCAGTGGTTGAGTAATCTGACTATCAATGTCTCCCCTATTTGTATCAGCTCCCTGCCTCACTGTCAGGAATCATGAGCTGCTCCTTTCCAGATAGAGTTGTTGTGTGCCAGCTTTGAATACCAATTTAGAGATCCATAATTTATTTTACTTCCAAAAAGGTACGGTACTTTTAGCAAAAAGTGACCATTGGTACTGACATGTATTATATATTTTCCCCCTTTATTGGAAAATTATACTTTTACAAGTCACCTGATCAGTCACTGAATGAGTGACCATGGGATGGGGCTGGGGAGAGAAGTCTTACATGGACTTTAACAGGTCTTTTCAGGGTTTATCTGGGATCTTAATAGATAATGTGACACCAACATTACTTTTGGTAATGCAAAATCATATCCCCGCCTCTGGCAATGTAAAAACTAAACATGAAGTTTGCGCATTTTGGTTTATGTTTATTCCTTGCCTGAAATTTCAAAAAGTGTGTAAGAATTGCTGGGAAATATATTGTATTTGAGGAATTGCAATCAGAAAGAAGGGGAGGTGACAAAGAAAAACAAAGAAAGAATGTGAGGAAGAGGAAAGAGGACAGGAGAGGTGGGGCGAGGTGGGGGTTGGTGTTCTCTCTGTACGGGTCTAGACACAGGTGCCACGTGATTTGATATTAAATGTCAATAGCTGGGAGAAGACAGAAGATCTGCAGATAGACAGCCAGGAAGGAATGGAGTAGAAATCTTTTTTGCTGAAAGCAGTGTGCAGCACTTGTGCAAATTTCCCTTGGGATTGTAGCCTTCTCTTTCATGAACTTCTCACTCCTGTTATTTCTAGTTCCGGACCATCTGATCAGAGACTACCGGAATTTCCAGCTCTCTAGGCACTAATTTTAGGGGCTGAAACAGCAACCCCTCTGCAGATCCTACCACAACTGCCACTGCCCTGCTGGGCTGTGGGGTTGTGCCAGCCCAGGCACTCTTGCCCAGGAAATGGAAGGTGGCATTTAAGTGGCACTTAGGACTCTCCTAACCAATCCTAAAGACTCTGAATCAGGCCAATTCTAAATTAAGCTTTCTTGGGTAAATGAATAAGGACTCAAGAAACCTCAGAGTGGAAAAAAAGAGATATGAAAAGTCGTACCTCCGATGTATTTCTACTAACCCCCAGTTTTGACAGGTATTAACATGATTCAGTGTTTCTATGACTTATCTTTATGCTTTGGATATTTTAGTGTTCCAGTTATAAAAATGTAACTCAATCAAGTCTCAATATTTAAAAGATTCAAATGATGATATCATAGATTTGGAAGAGGACTTTTTTTTTCTTTAACTTACAAGGAAACTGAGGCTCAAGGAAAGCAAGTGCTCTGAACCAAGTTGCACAGCTGGCAAAGAAGAATGAAAAACCAAACCTCTTGGTATAGGATAGAATATGCTTGCCTTCAGAATCAGTTTTCTAGGATATTCACCAAAAGGACAGAAAAATAAGCTTATTTTTATATCACAGTATTTTTTAAGTCTTTCATAAAGTAATTCTGGAGTGGCTACTTGCAGTTTTTTATTTTGTTCATCTAAAGGTAAATTGCCTGGTGTCTCCCAAAACATTACCCAGACCCAGTGCTATGAAAGAAAGCTGGTAGAAGTCTATGGCTCAGATGCTCTGTCTTGACCTCAGAACAATTACTTACCCTGAACAAAATGCACACTAAGGGATGCCAGTGCCTACTGTTCTGGAAAAGGACAACGTTTGCCTTAGGATTTATACCCAGATTTCCACAATGCACTCAGACTCAGCACTGGGTCACTGGGCTGAAGCTCTGCACTGAAGCCAAGTGGTGTTTAAACCACCAGACTGAGAGCTTGTGTAGCATGGGCCATAGCCATGCTCTAAAATGTGACTCAACTGTGGTTTGAGATTTGTCTGTGTGGGGTACTGGAAAGAATGCTGCTTTGGGTTGGGCACACTAAATTCTAGTCCCTGCTTGGCCTCTAATCAGGTGGTCCAGAATAAATCCTGTAAATCCTGAGCATTTGTTACTCATCTATGAAATATCTCTGTCTTTTCTATATATAGAGTTGTTCCCACTGGGAAATAAGTTAACACAAATGAAAAGTACTTATAAATGTAATGGGTTAAAAGATGTAGATTACTGTCAATGTTTATAATTCCTAATATTTGAATTGTATTAAAACAGTTAAGCCTTTGTTTGAGTATACATAGTCAAATGTCTCCTAAAAGACTTCCTATGCTAAAATACAAAGCGAAGGATCAAAGCCAAAGTCTCTCGACACACGATGCTGCAGAGGAAGATATCCTGGTTTGTTCTGTGCCTTTCAGAATAAATATATAAAATATTGTACATTTACATAATCAGACTGGGGAAGATGTGTCAATAAACTGAAGGCTCTTGGGATGTATTCACATTCTGTGTATTATTGTTTCTAAATGCCTCTTTCCTTTTGGACTCATTCTCTTACTAGATCTTTATTTCTCAGCAAGCTCCGTAACACTAATTTCAAAATTAAAGCTAAAGAAATATTTCCTTCTTTTGCATCTTTTTCCCCCCAGTAATTCTGCCCTTTATGTTCTGTCAAGTATTATCAATAAATTCATTCATTCATTCAACTAATATTTATTAAAACCTATTGTGCACCATTACCACTCTGGGGATAGATTAATGAACAAAACAGACATATTGCCCTGTCATATTCATCGTATTTTGCATTTATATGATATTTCTATATCTCTCAATTTGTTTTTTTTATATCAAATTTATTGTCAAATTGGTTTCCATACAACACCCAGTGCTCATCCCAACAGGTGCCCTCCTCAATGCCCATCACTCACTTTCCCCTCCCTCCCCACCTCCCATCAACCCTCAGTTTGTTCTCAGTATTTAAATTTTTTTTTCAACGTTTATTTATTTTTGGGACAGAGAGAGACAGAGCATGAATGGGGGAGGGGCAGAGAGAGAGGGAGACACAGAACCGGAAACAGGCTCCAGGCTCTGAGCCATCAGCCCAGAGCCCGACGCGGGGCTCGAACTCACGGACCGCGAGATCGTGACCTGGCTGAAGTCAGACGCTTAACCGACTGCGCCACCCAGGCGTCCCTGTTCTCAGTATTTAAGAGTCTCTTATGGTTTGCCTCCTTCCCTCTCTGTAACTTTTTTTTTTTCCCCTTCCCCTCTGCCCTGGTCTTCTGTTGAGTTTCTCAGGATCCACATATGATAGATCTCTCAATTTGTACTGTAGAATCTTTTAATGCATTTAAGTGACCAACTTCTGATGATCAATGTTCCCTCCTACTTGTCTACCTCCACTTCCATCCTAGAGCTTTGTGGTTCTAGCTCTACTCACCCACTCTTTTCTCTCTCCAAAATCAGCTTTTGAACTTTTTTCAAGGTAAAAGCTATTAGATAATCCATCTTTGGATGATATTAGCCAAAGATGAGCAGTTCCAACATAATTATTTATCTATGAGATTCATAGCCTTCTACTTTGAATGTCATACTAATCACTAGCCCCAGAGCATGCTTAAAGTCTTAATCCTCCTAGCTCACTTAGCATTGCTGCATAAAGTTTATAGCATTTGTTAAATAGTCCATTGTGCACTTAGGTTACCTAAAATTACTTGGGCCCTTACTGAGCAAAACAAAATCCATATTTGTCTTTGTTGAAAACATAATCATGTCGGGGCCCCTGGGTGGCTAAGTCAGTTAGGCGTCCAACTTCGGCTCAGGTCATGATCTCACTGCTTGTGGGCTCGAGCCTCATGTGGGGCTCTGTGCTGAGCAGCCTGCAGTCTGCTTCAGATTCTGTGTCTCCCTGTCTCTCTGCCCCTCTCCCATTCATGCTCTCTCTGTCTCTCAGAAATAAACATTAAAAAAAAAACAAAACACCTAAAAAAACTACACAATGGTCTCTCCATTGCTATTTGAAACTTTAAGTCTTTAGAAGACACTTCTATTCTCAGTCCAACCCGGTATTTGCTCTCAGTCAGTGGCTTCTCCTTCCACCACTTCTCATCCCCTGTCCAGTCTTACTCTCGTGCAAACCTTTCGCCACACCACATGCATCTGGAAGAACATTTCTGAACCCCAAGTCCATTTGTGGCAATCTAACTTCTTAAAGGCTCCTCATTAGTCTTGTGATAAAGCAGTTGAAACTCTTTAACTCAGTTCTCAAAGTCCTACACAATCTGACCTCTAATAATGTCCTATCTCTCCACTCTGTGTTCTCATCATGTCTTTTCATGCCTCAGAGTCTGTGAACATGTTTTCCTCTTCCTGGATTACTTTTTTCTCTCCTCTACCAACACAATATTCAGATCGTTCCAATTACCCTCCATTGTCTGACTTTGGCATCACTTTGTCCAAACAACAGCAGCAACAACACAGCACTAACTGTTCCCCAGGTCTTTCTGTGGGCTCTCATCAGTATTGACCTCCCCCTATTTTTACCTTCACCTATTACATTGTATTCTAATTATCTGGTTATTTGTCCATTTTACTATCTAAAGTATAAAGCATAAAGCTAGGAACATCACCTATTTTATGCTCTGTTATGATTCTAGTATTCAGCTCAGACTCTGGCTCTTAGTAGATGCTCAATAGTTATTTACAGAATATGTGAATGTGATTTAGTTTCCGTATACACTGTTCTCTTTAAGACTACCATTAGGCTCTTAATCTATGACGTATCCAATGCTTCTTTTCCACTTCTACCCAGTAATTCTGGCACCATTGATGGTTCCTTTAAAAGCTCTTTTTCTGCACTGATAAAAATGAAGCCACCCTCTCTGCTATTTATGGATGTATCTTACACAATAGATTCCTTGTGCTGTTTAAGTTCTCAATATGGGCACAGCTTTTGTTGCAAACTTCTGCTTACCTTTTTTCCTCAGGGATCTTATCTATTTTCATGGTTACAACAACCATCTGTGCTTAGATGTCTTCAAAATTCCTGGCCTACCCCATAATACTCACTTGAGCTCAAGCTCTTCTCCATTGGATATCTCCACCAGGGTCCTCTTCTCCTGAAGCTTAACAGTTCTGAATCTATGCTTATCTTTTTTTTGGCTCCAAACAGCTTTCTCTCAACATAGCCCCATATTTATCAACATTCCTAATCATTTAGGAATTCAAATCATTCAAAATTCAAAATCATTTTAGATCGCTCTTTCTTTTTATTGATATTAGATATACACTCAGATCAATGAATTATTTCTCTGATATGTTATTTGATTCTTCAGTTACCTCCCATTTGAATTCCATTATCACAGTTTAAACCCCATGCTTCCTACCTAAGTTACCTTCTTTAAATATCTCAAATCTACTATTGGTCCATGTATATCCCATAGACATTCCTATATTTGCATATTCTATCTTAGAACATCCCTCTCTTACTGTTCTGTTTACCTGAGTTCTACCCTCTTCTAAAGGTTCAGTATAGAACTATACTTCATTATAAACATTCCCCAGTTGTACCAATCTAAAGAATCTCTCTCATAAGATATGATGATACTTAACTTATTTACTATGTTTTACCAATTAACATACAGTGTAATGAATATGTGTTTAAATATATACATTTCCAATTTAGTTCTCTGATCCAATTCAGGACTGGGGATTGAAAAGCAGATTTGAGTGATATTAGAAAAGGTCTTTTTCTAGGGTAACAAATTTAGATTTGAATCAGAACTATTTTAAGACAGTTAATCTAGTGTCAGTGTGATCCAGGTAGATGTGTATGTGTGTGTAATGGAGAGGAAAAGGTGAAAAGGAGGAAGGGGAGCCTGAATGGAGAGGGAAAACACAAGAGAGGCCAGTTAGAAGGCTTGATAGTAGTCAACCTAAAGGTAATAAGAACATGAATTAAAGTAGAGACAGTGGACAAAGAAGAAGATATAAAAGTGAATGATATTATAGAAGCAGAATCAATAGATTTTAACAGCTGAGGTGTTAGGAGTAAGGAAGAGAAGGAATAATTATAAGTCAATTAACATTGAATATTCATTGAACACTCAGTGTGAGGCACACTCTAGATGATGCCAACAGAGCAGCAGAAAGGCAGGCACTGTCCAAATCCTCATAGAGCTCACATTCCACAGGATAAACCAAAATTACAACCTGAGTGATTGGAAGATGATGAAGCCATTAATATAGAGAGTAAATATAGAAATAGGAAGTTTCAGAGAAAAGTTAATATTTTTAGTTTTGTACATAATTATTGTGTACTCACTCTGTGCCACACACAATATTTTATTTTAATTACTTTGCCTGTACTAACTAATCTATATTATAATCCTGCGAATTAGGTATTATTAGCATCCCCATTATACAGATGAGGAACCATGTCATACAAGGCTAAAGAACTGAGCTAAGCTCTATGTAGTATTAAGTGAAGGAACAAAGATCAAACAAAGGTAGCCTAGCTCTTTTTTCTTTTCCTTTTGAGTTTGTTTGACACACAATGTTACATTAGTTTCAGGTGTACAATACAGTGATTCAACTTCTCTGTAAAATATACTTACAATGCTATTGCAACATCATAGACTATATTCTCTATGCTGTACCCTTTATTCCCATGATTTATTCACTCCATTAACTGGAAGCCTGTGCTTACCATTCCTCTTCACTCATTATTATGCTCATTCCGTCCTCTTCCTTTCTTTTAGCAACCATCAGTTTGTTCTCTGTATTTACAGATCTGATTTTGCTTTTTATTTGTTTTGTTTTTTAGATTCCCCATATGAGTGAAACCATACAGTTTTTGTCTTTCTCAGTCTGCCTTATTTCACTTAGCATAATCCCCTCTAGGTCCATCCAAGTGCAGCCCAGCTCTTTGAGTCTACAGTCCTATTACTAGGGCATATTGTTTTGTAGATGCTTTGGGACTAATGGAGAATTTTAGAAGGTAAATGGAATGCTTAATAGAAGTGTAGAGAGAGTTAAGGACTATAGATAAACATCTGGGAATCAGCTACATACAAGGAACACATAAATCCATGAAACTAAATTACATTGATTGGAAAAATCATGCAGAGACAAATTTGTATTTTCACTTACCTTATAATGTATCAGTGACACATCCTACAGTGCTTCCATCGGCTTTTGTGTAATTACAGGTTTCCTATTAATTTCATATTCCTCTGGCTACTCTTTCTTAATCTCTTTTCCTTTGTTCACTCCAATGTGGATTTTCAAGACTCCCTTTTTAATATATCTACTCTTCTTACTCAACATATTCTGCCTGGGTGGTCTTATATTAAGCCATGACTTCTCTTATCATTTGTATGGTAAGAAACCTGAATATTCAGTCCCGTCATCTTTCCTGAGCTCCAGACTCAAATTATAACTTCCTGGATATATTCAGTTAGATAGTGAAGTCACCTTAAATCCAATGTGACCAAATGGAATTTATCTTCTTTACTTCCAAACTTCCCCTTGTTTAAAGCCTCATCTTTGTGAATAGAACCATTATTCACTGCAGCATCAACACTAGAAAACTTGGAATCATTTGAACCCTTCTCTTTCATTTATGCTTCTATCCCTCCCATCTGATAGGTCATCAACTATGTTTTAAGTTTTTCTCATATTCATCATATAGCTGATCCAGCCTTGCTTTCATTCAGTTCCCACCACTTCTGAGATGGATTTACGCAATTGCCACCTAATTTGTGTTCTATAATACTTCTAGGGTAAAATTGTTAAATTTAAATGGATCTTGTCAAACCCCTCCTTAAATTTCTTCATTGTTTCCCCATAGCTTCAGAATACTTCTTAAAATCTTCAACACAAGCTTCCTTATCTGCCTTTTAATTTACTATATTCATTGTCATGCATGCTTTACTCTTTAGCAATTTCCCCGAGCACATCCTTGAGTCACTATTGTGTGCTCTTGCACATTCTAGTCTCCCTGCTGAGAATGTCCCCTCTCCTTCACTTGGCTGAAATTTACCTGTCTTTGAGAATTTTTATTAAATTTTACCACCATCAACCCAAAATCCTCCATAGACTTTCTCCCCAACCCAATACTGATTTGGATGTCTTTTCTCTATATTCCTATCCAGTCCCATATGTTCCTCTATCATAGCATATACCTTACCACTCCATAATTGTTGATTTATTAGTCTGTCTTCCCTCTAGGCTGTAAGTTCCTTGAAAGCAAGAACGATATCGACTCACCTTTATAGTCCTAGCATATATTACAGCCTGGGTACAGAGTGTGACTCAGTAAATTTGTTAAAAGGATGATTAATTAGGAAACAGGAAGTATTCCTTCAAAAAATACCCAACTCCCCTTTTGGAACTTCATAGTGTGAGAGGTAGATTTCCCAAGAACAATGGAAATAATTATAGAACTATGCGGAAAGACAAACAGACATTGAGATTATTTATTATTATTGGTGTTGTAGAAAGATGATCTTGTAGCATCTATAGTGACTATGAAATGCTATTATCATATAAATATCAGATCTGAACTGTAAGCTACATGAGAAGGTGGTATACATCTGTTTTGTTCATATTGAACTCTAACACTTGACATGAGTTAGGATTAAATAAACATTTATTGCAATTTGTTGAATGAGCACAGTAGCAGGTGGTCAAGTTAGATGGAATATATCATGCTAATATTGATAAAAATTAAAATGTGTTTCTAAAAAATGCTTTGTATTGATTTTTTGGAAGCTTTTCTGTATTATATTTTAACCTTTGTATGTATGATGTCAGTTCTCCCCACTCCCATTTTGTTGCTATTTTTAAACTACATTTATGGTGTTTTTGCTTTACAAAAGTGGTTTTTGTTTATGTAGTCAAACCTTACAATTTTTCTTTTAGTGTTTCTGTGTTTCATATTATGCTTATAAGGGTTTTCCCCACAGCAGGATTGGGAAAATATTTCTCTACATTTTGGTTTTATTTATCCATATTAAGATCTTTAGTCTATCTGGAATCTATGTTTGTATATGATTTATTTTGATTTAATGATTAATGTGTATTTTTCACTGTATATTAGTTTGTAACTTTGTAGTTTTCAATTTTGCCCTAGTTTGATTGTAAAAGACAGGACGATGCATTCAAAACATCTTATTTATGGGTGCCTGAGTGGCTCAGTCAGTTAAGTGTCCAACTCTTGATTTTGGCTCAGGTCAGAATCTCATGGTTTGTGAGTTTGAGCCCCATGTCAGGCTCGGCACTGACAGTGCAAAGCCTGCTTGGGATTCTCTCTCCATCTTTGCCCTTCCCACTCTCTCTCTCAAAATAAATAAATAACAACTTAAAAAAACCACAAAGCATCTTATTTATAAAATCATCCCAGGGTAGATGACTCTTTCAGTTGGACTGCTGCATTCATCATCTCTCTGCTGGACTCTTGTGATACATTTCTTTCTTTCTTTTTTTTTTATCCTTTTTTCTAAAAAAAATATTTAAATTCAAGTTAGTTAACATACAGTGTACTATTGGTTTCAAGAGCAGAACCCAGTGATTCATACCTTACATATAACGTCCAGAGCTCATTCCAACAAGTATCCTCTTTAATGTCCACCACCCATTTAGCCCATCCACCTACCCACCTCCCCTCCAGTAACCCTCAGTTTGTTCTCTGTCTTTAAGAGTCTCTTATGGTTTGGCCTCCCTCTCTTTTTACCATATTTTTCCTTCCCATTGCCTATGTTCATCTGTTTTGTTTCTTAAATTCCACCTATATTTGTCATATGATATGACATATGATATTTGTCTTTCTCTTTTTTCGCTTCATAATACACTCTAGTTCTAACCACATTGTGGCAAATGGCAAGATTTCATTATTTTTTATTGTCGAGTAGTATTCCTGTGTGTGTGTGTGTGTGTGTGTGTGTGTATCTCACATCTTCTTTATCCATTCATCAGTCGATGGACATTTGGGCTCTTTCCATAATTGGCTATTGTTGATAGTGCTGCTATAAACATTGGGGTGAACATGCCCCTTCAAAAACATTTTTGTATCCTTTGGATAAATACCTAGTAGTTCAAGTGCTGGGTTGTAGGGTAATTCTATTTTTAATTTTTTGAGGAACCTCCACACTGTTCTCCAGAGTGGCTGCACCAGCTTGCATTCCCACCAACAGTGCGAAAGTGTTCCCCTTTCTCCACATCCTCACCTGTTGTTTCTGGAGTAGTTACTTTTAGCCACTCTGACAGGTATAAGGTGGTATCTCATTGTGGTTTTAATTTGTATTTCCCTGATGATGAGTGATGTTAAGTATCTTTTCATGTGTCTGTTAGCCATCTGGATGCTTCTTTGGAAAAGTGTCTTTTCATGTCTTCTGACCATTTATTCTCATAATTTTGCCTGTCCCACTCCCCTCTCTACCTAACAATCACTAGGATACTTTTAAAATACTAGAAGGAAATCTCCACCATTAGATGATATTTGTGTCTATTTTATTGACTGCTGTATCTCCAGTGCCTTGAACAGTGCCTGGCACATGGTAGGTGTTTAATAAACACATGTTGATGCAAACAATACTACAGCCATGCTGCTTCTCTGCTTAAAACTCAAGAGCTTCCCATTTCCACAATAAAATTCAAACATCTCTCAATACAAACCCACTGAGTTCTTTCTCTCTTCAAGATCCCATGCTATTCCTACAAGAACTTTATTGTTTAGTAGACAGAAGCTTAAATATGACTGCCTTAGAGAAGTCTTTCCTTACTTCACTATTGACAGTAGATATACCTTACGTATCTTTTGTTTTGAGTTGTTTTATATCTGTCATAACAACTTTTTATAGCTCTGTTTGCTTTATTTTTATTTTCTTTCTCCTTGGCCAGAATGGAAGCTTTATGAAGGTCTGCACTTTGCCTATGTTTTTCTCTGATGTGACTTTTGTATACAACATGATGTCTGGAACCTAATATTTGTTAAAAAAATTTTTTTAAGACTTATTTTTTTTTATTTTTAATGTTTATTTTTGAGAGAGACAGAGCACGAGTGGGGGAGGGGCAGAGAGAGAGGGAGACACAGAACCTGAAGCAGGCTCCAGGCTCTGAGCTGTCAGCACAGAGCCAGATGCAGGGCTTGAACCCACGAACCACGAGATCATGATCTGAGCTGAAGTTGGACGCTCAACCGACTGAGCCACCCAGGCGCCCTAAGACTTATTTTTATGGCAACCCTTAAAATGCCAGTGCTGAGGTTCCAATCAGTTAGCATGACAATTTTAAGAAAATAACTCATTGGGGTTACTCATCAATCAAAAAAAATGAAATCTTGCCATTTGCAACTATGTGGATAGAACAAGAGGATATTATGCTAAGCGAAATTAGCCAGAGAAAGACAAATATGACACTTCACTCATATAAGGAATTTAATATACAAAACAGATGAACATAAGGGAAGGGAAGCAAAAATAAAGAGGGGGACAAGGAGGGGAAAAAACATAAGAGACTTTTTTTTTAACCTTGAAAAACTATCCGATATATTCATTCAACAACAGGGCCCCCAAATATATGATGCAAAAAAGTGGCAGAATTGAGGAAGAAATAAACAATTCAATAATAATCATTACAGATTTCAATATCCAAATTTCCATAATAGAACAACTAGACAGATGATCTGGGAGGAAATAGAAAACTTGAACAATATCATAGACCAAATGGACCTAAAGGGCATCCATAGAAAACTTCACTGCAAAACAACAGAATATATATTCTTCTCCAGTTCATAAGGAACATTCTCCAGGTTAAATCATATGTTGCACTATAACGCAACACTCAATAAAATACAAAGGATTGAAATTATATAAAGAATGTCCTCTGACCACAATAGAATGGAATTAGAAATCTTAAATACAGAAAACAAAACAGGAGGGGTTGTGGGTGGGGGATGGCCTAAATGGGAAAGGGGCATTAGGGAGGACACTTGTTGGGATGAGCACTGAGTGTTATACATAGGAGATGAATCACAGGAATCTACTACTGAAATCATTATAGCACTATATGCTAACTAACTTGGATGTAAATTTAAAAATAAATTAATTAAAACAAAAGAAAATAGCTCATTAGTTAAAAATATATTAATCATGAAATACTTGCTGTCTTTAATTTTATTCATGTTTGATTATAAAAACAGCAATATCAACAAAACAAACTATGTTCAAGCAGATTTGATTACCTGGTTGTTTTATTTAAAGCGCTTAAGTACAAATAAATGAAATCATACAAGTAGACATAATTGAAAAAGCATTATGAGCACTTGTTCATTAACACATAAATTATATAGATGTTATACAGAAAATGAGTGACAAAACCATCAAATGAACAGGATGATAAAGGTATTAAATAATTAAAGATGAGATGTTAGAAAAAAATGTATGATCTCTTGAAAGGACAGAACAAAAAAGCATCATAGGAACTTGGACAAAATAAAGAAAATGAACATTCATTGGGAAAGACATTATAAAAAGTTGATGTCACCTGTTAAATCCATAAGTGATACTTAACTGTGTGTTGGTGCCAAGGAGAATGTTATTTGGGGGTACAAAGAAGTCCTGTTGAAGCTGTAAAATAAAAACTTCTGGACAGTTGAGAGGAACAATTAGGAAAAAAAAGAATGAAGAAGCGTATAAACACTAGACTGAATATTATTTTAAAATATAAAAGATAATATAGCAGAGAATAGAAGAAATAAAAAAAAAATAGGAGGATACAAGAATAATAAAACGGATAGAAAATTTTTAAAAATATGGAAAGGCAGAGAAAGAAATTTGGTAAAAACTCATGTAAAATCATAACTATCCTAGAAATAGAAAATAATGTGTTAAAAAGAATAAAATAGCCAAATCATGATGACTGACTGGAAGCAATGTTTCCTTTTCTGCTACTTTATGGTATGCGTCAGCTTTTAATAATTTTTAAACTGCTGTTTTATCTGAATTAAAAATCAAGCAAGCCAAGAAAAATGAAAATAAATAAATCTCTTTTTTTTCTTGAAAGGACTTTGTCTTTATTTATTCTTCTGCTATCACAAGGTAAAAATGCAAATATCAAGCCAAAACTGAAAGTACTAATGGGAAGCTAAAAATGGTTTCAGTCAACTAACACATATTTAATGAGCTTTCATTGTGAGTTCTGTGTTCTCGGATTGTAGAGATAACAAGTATGGGACTCTGTCAATTATAATGTAATTAAGGAGTTAAGAAATAATTACAAGACTTAATTCATGGAAAAGCCATATTATATCTATATTCAATTCATTTACTGATTTGTCAGTATATAGAATTTATAAAAAGATGAATAAGGCATTGTATCACCATTTGCAAAACAAAAATGGCTCCCAGAGCTGAGCAGCTGGTTGGAGTTTAGGGTTTGAATTCCAGATTTACTCCCCTTACCTTAGAATGTATGGAAATGCTTCACTTTCTTCATCTATGAGATGGAGATAACGTCTACTTTATAGAATATGAAAAAGACACTTACTGCTTACAAAATATTCATGTACTTCTTTACATTTCCAAGCTCCTTTGCAGCTATGTCTGGACATATGACTTCATTCTGGCCAATGAGGTGTGAAAAAAAGTGAGTGATCTATGTCACTTCTAGTCCAAAGAATTTTCTTGCTGTTGTGCAATCTTTAACTGTTCCCTGTTGAAGTGATCTGGAAGCAGAAGATCCACCCTTGAAAGTTACCTGACCCGAATTTCATCAGGATAAACTTGCATGTTGTTAATTGTGTTGAGATATATGGGTTTATTTGTCATAGCTACAGAACCTGTGCTGACCAATAAACAGGACTGTTGTGAGGTTCATATGGGATGATGCATGTAAACTTATTAGTATGGTTCCTGGCACAGAGTAAGCAAGCAATAAGTGGAAGTCATTATTAGTTACAAACCTTTTTAAATAATCTCTGCACCCAACATGGGGTTCGAACCTTCAGCCCCAAGATCAAGAGTTGCATGCTCTATCAACTGACTCAGCCAGGCACCCCACAAATATTTCTAAATAAAATGTTATTAAAACCTTTTTAGTGTTTTATTTTGTAATAGTAATAAATCAATATTGGGGAAAAAAAGAAAACACCTCTAGAATGTGTTGGCAGAATGTTTCCAAAACTACTTCAATGTCTTTAGTTCCTCTAATTCTTTTTTCCTAATTGAGTACACTTGATCTTTTGTGATAGGAGCTCCTACTCATTAAACTTGTACTTTCTGTAAACACAGTATATGTTTTTGGTCAGAGGTCTTTAAGGTTTTTATTTATGGATAATTCATTGCCCTAAACCAATAGTGAAAACTAGTGATCTTTCAAACATGGAAACACCCTGTAATTTTCTTCTGGCATTGCAACAACTTTGATGTTCATCTTTCTCTTTTCTGGCTGAACCTATATACACTTAAGTACAGGATCACATTAAGAAAATGCTCAGACCACATGTAAACAACCTGTGGCTAGACAATTCCTGAACCCTATGCTATGTCCAATTTTCAAAGGATGTAAGCTTCTGTGTTGTTTTCTCTACCATATATTTTTCCACAAAAGTCCTACTTACTACTTTATCATGAACCAATGTATTTGGGTATAAGTCTAGACATGCTGTGATTTGAAAGAAGTCTATCCCTTCCTGCCTACCCCGCCCTTTTGTCCTCTGAAGAGGAGTTTGAACATCTCATGCCCTGAGACACAGTTCTGTGGGTATGTGTAGGCAGTGCTTCATGATTAAAAAGATCTGGGGAAAAGATCTGGATGGATATGCTAAGGAATTTGAATAAATTTTAGTCATCTGCAGATGAAAATAAGATGAGCATAGTAAGAAATGAAACGAAGGGCAATGGGGATTGAGTTAGGTCAACCAGTGGTCGGGTTTGTTTTTCAATAATTAAATTTACTATTTTACAAGACCAGTGCTCTAACCCCTGAGCTATGGAGCCAAATTTACTATTTTAAAGGAAAGAAGAAAAAAAAGAAACTTTCTGTGAATATATCTGATAAATCAGATGATTTTGTAACATTTAAGTATATTAGTTGATGGAAAACAAACCCGGAACTTCTGTTCATTTAGTCAGTAGATTTTATATGCTAAATCAGGAACCTGTTTCTCTGAGCTTTTCCTTCATCTTCTTTCCCTCAGTAGTTAAGATATGAGTCACCAGGATTGATTATACAGCTGACAAAAACAACTACGAGAAGGCAGGATGAGTGGTGTGAGGTGGGGGTGAGCAACACTCATTTAAATATGGCAGAAACATCCCCGTTTATAGTTTCTTTGCAGGAGAGTTCTTCTAAGCATGTTTCAGAGCTCAGACATAGGAAACTGAGCCTCTGTAACAAGCCCAGGACTAAGAGGCCCCATGGGATATTGTCAGGATGGGCAGACAGGCCCTGGTCAATGCACACACTGCACACTGTGACCAGAAACTTGGACTAAGAAGACAATGCTGTACTTTATGGAAGGGCATAAGCACAAGGCTGGGGAGAGGGGTGGTTTAATGCAGTGAACCACTCAAAACCAGCTGGCAGAATGGTCGAGACAAACAAAGTGAAGTTTAACAGGGATAACTATAAAAGACGCATTCTTTTAATTTAAAATAAATATGCTCTTTAACCCAGTAATTTCTAGCTATATGCCTACATGCGTTCAAAGATACATACATACAAACTCAGGATCTTTGAAGCCTTTTGTGTAATTTCACACAGCAGACACAACTAATATCCTTCAGTAAGTGGTTGGTTAAACAGATTACGTTATGTGACCCAAGAGAAACTGGCAGTGGATTATTAAAAATACATCTATATATGCTGATATAGAATGATGGAGTATAGAATCTCCTAAATGTATTGTTAGATGAGAAAAGCAATCTGTAATGCTATACATATAGTATTCTCTAATACAAAAGATAAAGAAAATTGAGTCTTCAGGGTAGCTAGGAATGCACTGTTGGGAAAGAAAGGGTATTCTAAGCAGCTAAGATGGAGTGTGCAATTAACATAGGCATGAAAGAGCTTGTATGTTCAGGAAATAGTCAATAGTCCACCTACGATACATAGCAAATCACCTAGCTGCTAATCTCATATTATCATTTCCTCCTCCTGAATACTGTCATGAATGCCAGTGTAAATGTGTTACGATATCCAAAAAAGAAAACAATTCCTGGTTACTTAGAGTAACACTAACACTGCTAGAAATGCTTTAAACAAACACACAGGCAGGGCCTGATCACATAGAGAACACCTTGGCTTTCAGCAATAGAAGCCATCCGCTCCTCCCAAAGTAGAGATATGAAGCCTTTTGGCTAGAGTGTGAAATCAACTTTAACCATCTCCCAGAGCAACAAGGGAATCAACACCAGCCTAATAAGTAAACAGGTACCTATACTATTTAAGTACCTTTACTACCTATTGACAAAGAAGGCAAACATTTACTCATTGTACTGATAAATACGACAACTTAAGTTTCCTTCAGTAAAATTTTGAGTTAATTCTGGGGACATTATTTGCTAGTGTGTGTGTATTAACTTGCAGCTTTACACTGTATTACTATATTTATCCTCCTTTGTAGACCCAAATTCTATAGTAGATTTGCTTATATAAGGTCTATTTTAGAATCATGGTTTCAACCTTATAAGTCTTGTGATTAAGCCAGGATGGTACCACAGTTAGTGCTGGATATCACATCATGGGCCAGAGTGCAGAGTGGGCAAAATTTCTCCTTTGTGTCCTCCCAGTCTTTTCATACAGGATCCTGTATTAGTGCTTCTCTTCTTATGATCAGAGTCATCTCTTTGTAGGTCCCTTGTTGAATCTAACTTCTTGGAAGTCACCATGGAAATCAAACTTTGGTCAAAGCTGTTCCTAAACATAACAAAAGATGTCCTAGTCCAAAGGAGTTTTTCACTTTTTCAGCAAATGTTTCTCTAATTCATTCTTAAGAGTTTGTAGACATAAGTAAATGGAGTAAGATGATAAAACTAATTTCCACTTTTTTGCAAAGGACTCTTCACTCTTGGTTTTCTTCCTCCACAGTGTCTTGAAGCTCTTCCCCACCTACATGTGGGTGCTTAATGATGAATGTGTCACTTAATTTTTATTCTGGAAAATCATGGTTTGGGCTAAGACTCTCAGGATTTCTGGTAGCATTATTTGTGATTATTTTAACTTTTTTTTTTTTTTTTTTTGCAGTTGGCTTTATGGCCTTGGGATGCTTTCTCTCCTTCAATAAAATTAATTATGAGATAAAGATGTCAGACTAGGTTTTCTCTTATGTACCATTGGGTTTCCAAGCTCTACAATTCTGTGATTCTTATTTCTGTAAGTCAGCTGATATTTTTGGTGACTTGGAAGTTGGTCTCCACAATCAGACTCCCCTGCCTGTTTGGCATTAGCTGCCTGTTCACCCTGTACTCCGTGGACCTCCTTCTCACACAGGAATCTCTTTGATCTCAAAGCAGCTCTGTAAGGTGCAGAGAAAAACAAATACCAAGCTATTTCCCTTCATGGTGCTCATGGCAGTATGAGCTGTCCTAAAGAATAAGAAACCTTAAAAACAACTGATAGTACTATCCTTGAAGCAACATTTGCAAGTGCCAAATTAATTTCTATCAACACAAACAAATATGTTATTTCAGAGAAGTTTTCCAAACATAAAAGGAATAGAATGAATGACATTTTAAAATGGCTTTGATTATCCAATCTTATAAACATAACACCCAGTGGGGCAAGGGGAGGGGCAACTCCTGCTTTTACCACAAACTAAATTCTCTAGAGCTTTGAGGGGATGATTTTTATAGTAGTCCTTTGCTTATTAATCAGTCATATCAAATTATTTCTAGCATGCATGTAATTCACCAATAAACAGACCCACTTTAAATATGCTTTTTCTTAAAAATAAGGAATGAATCATGCATGGATATACATAAATTAAATTAATTTGATAATGAACATGCAGAAGCAAGAAATCTTTAATCAAAAATTACCCTGGTGCCTTACAAGTCAAAAGTAAGGACATTTTAATATTAAAGCCTAACCAAGCATTGAATATGCATTAAATTTAGAAACTGGGATAAACAAGAATCATCAGACCTGAGTTAAGATGTGTTAATTTTTACATGAGGTACTTCTGTAATAACAACAGTTGATAACAAAGAATACTACTAAAGAATACTAGGCAAGAGCACATATACAGATTTATATTTAGGAAAGATGGCTTTTTAATTGCATACAACTCCATTTACATGGGCGTTCAGTACTTCACTTAAATATGACATTAAAATGATGGATTTCACCCATTAAAAACAAACAAACAAAAAAACCTAAATCCTAACCCCAAAAGGACAACAGGTTTTTCCTAACAACCAGAGAAAATGTTTCAGTATTCTCGCTTCCTACTTCTATAGGGATTAAAAACACAGCATTTGGGATTAGAAATATCTAACATACTTTCTGGATGACCTTAGGAAAACTCTTATAAGCATCATTTTTTAATTTCTAAAATGGGATATAAATATTTATTTCATAGAATTTCTGGGAGAATTAAATAAAATAATGTTTATGAAAGCATTTATCTTAGGGTCTGGCCCATAGTCAGATAAGTTACACTTATTTTTAATTTGTTTTATTGTTATTACTTATTTTTATGGACTTTATGCATTCTATGTGGCTGATAGACATATGTGGGCATTCATCTCTGACTGTCCATAGGTGTCTTTGGGTTTGAAAGGAAGTTTGGTACCAGGAAGTGGATGAAGCAAATCTGAATTGTGCTGATTGTGTATGAGGATTGGTCAGATGATTTGAGGTTGCTGGAATTTGATGTTGATTTAGCATTTTGACTGAGAGATGGGAAAGTGGTAAGAAGAAAAAAGTTACTGCAGGGAGGGTAGAGATGTTAAATATTCAGCACTTCAAAGACACAATCTTCTGGCCTAACATGGCCTCAAAACTCAACAGAGCACACCAATCAATTGGAGGTGGCCCAAGAGATAAAACTTGTTTGCCATCTGTTAGAATGATCAATGACACTTAAATTGTGTCCATGGACCAGAAGCACCAACGTTGCCTGGGTATTTTTAGAAATACAAACTCTTGGGGCACCTGGGTGGCTCAGTCAGTTAAGCATCTGACTTTGGCTCAGGTCATGACCTCATGGTTAATGGGTTCGAGCCCTGCATTGGGCTCTGTGCTGACAGGTCAGAGCCTGGAGCCTGCTTTGGATTCTGTGTCTCCCTCTCTCTCTGCCTCTCTCCTGCTCATGCTCTGTCTCTCTCTCTCAAAAATAAATAAATGTTAAAAAAAAAAAAAAAGAATTAACTGGAGTGCTTCTTAAAAGAGTTGCTTTAAAAGAAAAAAAAGAAAAAGAAATACAAATTTTCAGGCCTACCCCAAGGTGAGTGAGTAAGGCTCAGGAATCTGTGTTTAACAAGACTTCCAGGTGATTCTGATGCATGTCAAAGTGTGAAAAGCCTACTTAGATGTTCTGTTCATCAGCAAATTGGGGCTTCTCAGATGGCAAAATGGTGAAATGAACAGAAACTAATGTTATATAGGGCCTACTACATTCCAGGCAAGGTTCAGTGTGCTCTCATGTGTTTATTCCTCCCATACTCTTTTAATGTAGATAGTTCTAGATAGCTTAGAGAGATAATAGATAGATAGGGAGAAAAGAAGAGAGAGGAAAGAAAGAAGAAAGGAAGAGAGGGAGGGAGGGAGCAAGAGAGGGAGGTAGCAGGAGAGAGAGAGGCAGGGAAGAAGAAAAGAGAAAGAGGGGCAAAGGAAAGGAAAGAGGAAGGGAAGGGAAGGAAGAAAGAAGGGAAGGAGAGGGAGGGGGAGGGGGAGGAAAGGACAGGAAACCAGATTTCTGAGTAGTTATATAGCTTTCAAGCAACTAGTAAGAGGTTGTGTTAGAATTCAATTCCTGGTTTAATTTTGAAGTCCAGCATCTTTTTTTTCCCTCTTCCATTCTGCCACATTAAGCAATATATGTAAGAATCAACCATTTCTGGGGCTCTTGGGTGGCTCAATAGGTTAAGAGTCTGACTTCAGCTCAGGTCATGATCTCACAGTTGGTGAGTTCCAGCCTGGGGTTGGGCTCTGTGCTGATAGCTCAGAGCCTGGAGCCTGCTTAGTATTTTGTGTGTGTGTCTCTCTCTCTCTCTGCCCCTCCCCCACTCACACTCTGCCTCTCAAAAATACATAAACATTAAAAATTTTTTAAAGAATAAACCATTTCTATGGTGCCAACAAAATTTAATTGTTTAAGCCAGAAAAAAACACACACACACACACACACACACTGGAGAAATTAGATATCAGTTCACCACTCTCTTCACAAATACCATTTCCCACAAAATCATTATGAACCAAAAAGTCATCCAATTCCTAAAATATTGGAATAACTTTATCAACCATGAATAAAAGCATTTGTCAAATAAAAGCATTTGTCAATGCAGAATTTGGCCCTTAGAGGTAGAAGAGAAAGTTTTGGTCAGAACACCAGGATTGATAATAAAAATTCCCAGTCACTTTTAAAATTTTTAGCAGATTATGTGTTATGTTTTCTAATATGACTTTCCAGATAAAGTTTCAGGAAGAGATCTGAATAAAATGTTCTAGCAACTGTTTCTTTTTCTTCTTCTTTTTTTTTTTTTGAATACTTCTTTTTTTGGCCAAAAAGAATTTTTCTTGTGCCTGACAAAATAAACAAAATGCAAACTAGACAAAGAATAAGGTACTTTAAAAGAATTAATGCATGCATCTATTTATTTTAGCTAATGCACACATTTTCATAAAATCCAAAGTCTTCATGTTAGCTACTTTAATTAGATCCTATGTGTGATCAGGTAGGTAAAAGATGAATGTGCTTTGCACAAGGAAGCAGAACACGAAGATCACATGGACTCTTCAGGACTCGATGCTCAGCTGCTTATTGTCTACAGCGTTGTCATTGTCATATGCCAAAGTGTTGGTGTGGTCTGGGGGGCTGGCATCTTGCCAAATGGCATATCTTCACTGTGTAGGATGAAGGCTGGTCGTTGGTTTTCTTTTCTGCAGGTATCTTTGAGATACCTTCAATGATTACAGTATCCAAAGGGCAAACTGAACAAGTTAGACATCACATCAAAAAGGACAAATCATCTGTTTTCCAGTTGACTGTCATAATATTTACGTGACTTTAATCATAAGGATTTCTTTATCTGAACCACGTGGCATGGAAATATAATCACAAATTCTCTTCGTTCAATACTAGTTTGTCAGAACCTACGGATGAATTTTTCTGTGTGGTTTACTGAACTGCATCTAATTATTCTGAGAATGTTTCTCTCTTTTTTTTCTTCCCTCCTCATTGTGGTTGGTCTGCAGGTTATCGTGTTTCTATAAATTGTTTTAAAGCACCCATGTTCCCATTCCGTGCTGAAAATAAAGCATGAAATACAGACAAAATATATTATACTTTTATAGCCAGTTTCCCCAATTCTCAAATTTCTATACTATTTATTTCCATGAGGTTTTCTGAGGTAAGTGACAGAATTCCTCAATTTATAATATAGTCTTTTGTCGGTCATTCCACTGGTTGCCTTCATATAGAGCTCAACAAACACTTTCAGGCAGTTTGCCTTTGTTGCCACACCTTAAAAGGGGAGCAGAGATTTCAACCTCCAGATGTTTTGAATTCTCCAGCCAGCTGAACCTTGCAGATAAGGTACTCCAGTATCTCATTGTCCAGAAGACACACTCATTTCTCCTGATACAAATGTGTGCTCAGTATTTGTGAACAATCAGCAACATCATAGTTGGCAACTCCCTACAGGTCAGATGAAGAGGCAATTTTTTGTACCAGTAGCATGCCAATGGTGGCTGTCTCCCAGCTGCGAGAGAACTGGGATTTGTGCCATCTCCAAATATAACCCTAACTTTGTCCTCAACATGATGACTTATCTTATGAGTTTGGGTTAGTAAGCAAGACATCTGCTTAAAATGTCAGCTGAATTGAATATATATATTTACTGAGCTAAATATGTGCATTCTGGATAAATAAAATGCAATGGGGATACCTGCTCTTTGATAACTCAGTCTTAAAATTTTAGTGGAGGCAAGGCAAAGTTACAACCTATTCAGCCCCAGAACAACAGCATGTCCACAGAATTAGTGATGATGGATGATAAGCATAACAGTAACTAGTAATGATAATCACATATTGAAAAATTACTATGTACCAGATATGTTAAATTCTATGTATGTGTGATTTACTTCAATCCTCCTCCTCCCAAAAAACTTTGCACATTACTATTTCTATATTACAGTTGAAGAAATTAAAGCTCAGAGATACTAGCTGCATGAAAAACCTTGGCTATCCAGTGTAGCTGGAGCCTGACTACAGTGTCTACACCATCTCGTTTTTTATTCTGGACATAACTAGTCCTGAAGCTGGCAATTATAATGTTGGCATTTTAATAAAGAAAGATATTTGGGGATATATATTGGCCAGATTGCTCTTTTATAAAGGATATAGGAGTTATGTATATACATAAACTAAAAAATAGAAAGAAATGGAAATCAGGTAACTGACACAGTTATGGCATAATAGCAACCACATAAATAGGCACATATTATTAAGCTAACATCTAGATAATTAGCATTTTAAGTATTTTATGTGAATTAATTCTTTTAAACCTACAGGAGCTCTATTATTCTCACTTGGTAGTTAAGGAAATACCCTAGAAATTCAAGAAAAACTTTCTGAAAGGAAGTAATAACCAAGTAAAATTTGAAGCATAGTAATAATTAGATTAAAAAAATTAGAATAAGTATGTATCAGGATAGGTTAGAATATGCTGCAGTGGTAAATATCTCAAAATTCTTAAGGGCTGAAAACAACACAGGATCATTGCTCCCTTATGTTTCATGTCCATCTCAGGACATTTTCCTTACTCAGGGACTGAAACTGACAGTCCATCATCTGGAATGTTGCTAGTTGCCATGACAGGAGGAAGAAAGATAGAAAATCATACATTTGCTCCATAATGGCTTATGCTTTGATGTGACACACATTGTTTACTCACTTTTCACTGGCCAAAACAAATCACGTGATTGTGGCTAACTTCAGTGGCGTAGGGAGTACAATCCTATCATGTATCCAGAGGAGAATATTTCGAAATAGTGGTGAATGGTACTAATGATTGCTACAGGGTAAAGACCAGAAGAGTGGTCCAGACAGAACCAAGAGGTAAGGCCTGATAATGTTCCATGTGGATAGGAAATTATAAACATTTGGTATTGCTAAATAAATTGTGAAGCAGGCATCTTTTTTGGCAATGGTAGATTAAAGCCAGGTTATAAAAGTCCTTTTTGCCACCCTTATAAGCTTGGACTTTATTCTGTAAGCCATAGGGAAACTTCTGGACTGTAAGAAGGGGAATGGTTGTCATATTTTGTTTTACATTGGTTATTGTGGCTTTAGTGCACTGAACAAATTTGAAGAAGTCAAGACTAGAAACAAGAAACTCAACTAGGACAGAATTAAAATGATCAGAAACAACTAAACTATGTTAGTGATAGTAGATGCAGAGAAGAGAAGATTAATGAATATTTAAGACATATAATTTCAGGGACTTGTTGATTAATTGAATATGGAAGGTAAGGGCAAGGAGAAGGCTAGCAAAGCTCTCAGATTTAAGATTTGGTAAATATGAATTCAATAAGTGACATGAAATATAAAAGGAGCAGGATTGAGGGTAAATTGTACTTTGAATATTAGTAGATTTCACAAGATTTTAAATGTCTAACAGGTATTTGTAAATATAAGTCTGAAATCTGGAGGAAAGATCATGGATAGGGATCTAGTTTTGGAAATCACTAGCATACAGGAGATAGTTAAGATCCTGAGAGTGGAGGACAGTCCAAAGAGAAGCTCTACCGTAAGAAAAGCAGTGGACCAGGGATAGAAGTCAGAAACTCCAACATTTTGAAGAGATACAGATCAGACAGAGTTCATGAAAGAGAGAAAAAAGGAATGGACAGAAGCAAAAATAGAGAGCCAAGAAAGAGAACTCAACAAAGTCTGATGCATCAGTCAGATCCAGAAAGATGAATGAAGTCTTAAAGTGCCGTTTGGAGTCGGAAATAATTAAGGTTATAAGATATACTTCTCCCAAACAGCTCTAGTGAGTATAACCGATATATGAAATTTTTCACATTTTTAATGTATATGATTTTAGGGGTTTGGGCATGTGTATATGCCTGGGAAGACATCGGTACCATCAAGGTAATATCTGTCACCTCTAAACTTATTTGTAACTCTTTATTTTATTGTTTTTTAGTTAAAAAAAAAAAAACAACCTTGGCATGAGACTTACTCTACTAACAATTTTTTTTCATGTTTATTTTTTTATTTTGAGAGAGTGAGGGCCCAGGAGCGAACCAGGAGGGGCAAAGAAAGAGAGAGAGAGAATCCCAAGTAGTCTCCGTACTGACAGTGCAGAGCTGGAAGTGGGGCTCTATCTCATGAACTGTGAGATCATGACCAGAGCTGAAATCAAGAGTGAGACATTTAACTGACTGAACCATCCAGGGGCTTCTCTATTAACAAGTTTTAAAGTGCACATTACAGTACAATTCTATAGGCGCTATGCTGTACAGCAATTGGTATAAAGTTTTAGTTATTCAAGATGGAGATCTATTGATACACTTGAACATAACTTATCAGTTGATTGGTTGGGGCACAGAGTAAAGTTCAGTGGATTGAAAAGTTATTGGGTAGTGCCAGAATTAAGACTGTGAAGTTTGACTGAAATGAGAAGGAATAATAAAGTAATACATCGATGGGGTCATAGAATCAGGAGAGTTCATAAAATTGAAAAATCTTGGGCATGTTTGTATTTAAAAGTTGTGAGAAAAAAGATGGCAACATCAGGAATATAAAAGAGAGAAGACACAGAGCAAATAAATGGTCTCATTATTTCTCAAATAGTTAACAACTGTAATTTTGACAACTATACACTTTACCATGGAAGCTGAAAGGCAGACTTTAATTTTTTCAAGAAAAAAATGAATATATTACAAAGTAATAAAATCCTTATGAAGGCTGAATGGTTCAATGAGTTGAGCTACAGCTTTAGAGGCTGAAGGTTTTAATCATGACTGGATGATTGATTTTACTGCATAATTTGTGCAAGCTTTTTCAATTTCCATTGGCTAGGAGGCATGCAAAGTTCAGCTAACTCAAATCAAATTTACCTGTCTTGTTTTTCACATAGGTAATTTAAGGGTGAGCCAGACCCTGAATAACTAGGAAGAATTATTAGATAGAATGTTTGCAATAAAAAATATTTTGCAAACAAAAAGTGCTGCATACACATTTCTCAAAAACATGTCATTTTACATGTAATTTCAAACTGTTTTACTGTATGCCCTATCTTGTTCTTGAAAGACTAGTTTTGAAAGAAAATTGATAATGGTAGAATTTCAGAGTGGAAAAGCATGGGTGTTATTTATAAAGGAGTCAGGGAAACCACAATCAAGAATTCCGTTGAAGGTATTTCAAACACCACAGGTTAGCAGATACCACCAAGCCCCAGGAAAACTTCTTTGTAGCCATCTGGTTCAGACTCACTTTCTGTTATCCCAATCAGTAGCTTGCCTTTTTGAAATGGGAGCAGCCCTCTTGCTCTTACTCAGTTTGCAACCAGACAAGCATTTGGCATATTATGTTTTGAGGACATGATATGTTCTGCAATGTAGAAGGAAACTGTTTTTTGCTGCTCTTCCACACTTTAGTTAACTTTCTAATTGAAAGTTACTGAGCATTGTTCATCCCTGTCTGGTTGACAGCCTGGCAAGCTTCCTCCCAAAGCTGTGGGAATATGGCCCCTCCTCCGCTTGCAACTCTAGCCTAATCTGAAACAAGAGAATTTTCGAACTGCAGTCTTTTTAAAATTTCATATGAAATGCATTTTTTATTTATTATTTGTGGTGACTTTGAAAAGTGGTAGACTGAAAGAGATAGCGAGACAATGGGAAACAATATGGCAATGAAAAACTGATGTCTGCCGAAGGTATACAAAAAAAGGGGAGCAGTTGAGCACCAAGTCTTTATCATGCTTGACCCACACTTTGGGATGTAGTATCTATCACTGGGAGCTCTCTTCTGTGCTCTAGTCATCATTAGTGCTTTTCTGTTGTATTCCATGTCCTGGAAATTGTATCCCCATGTTGTACCCTGTACCGTTAGTTAACTGGCTGAGTCTTGAGCTATGACAAGCACCAGTCCTATAAAAGGCCTTGTGCTAATTATTACAGGAAAAGAATGATTAAAAAGTCAAGGCCCTTGTCCATATGCATGAATTGTTTCAATTTACTTTCTTCTTTGGTTTATTGGTTGTGGTTACTTTTTAATTTGCTTTCTGTGGTGAGTTTTTATGTGGTTGACTAGCTGTAAAACAATTATTCTAAGTTGATTGGGCAGAGAGAGAAACGGAGAAATCATATAAGCCTCAGCTTTTATGTTTACCAAATGTAAAACAATCTCTACACTTGAAACTATATTTTCATTATGATATAAAACACTCTAACCAGTGTTAAAAGTATTAAATGAAATGCTGTAGAATAGCTATATGTTTAAATATTAATGTTTGATCATTGAAACTTTGATACCCATTGCACACAAATCATATCATTTGAGTTCTAAAAGAAAAGATTTATTTTATTTTTTAAAAAAATTTTATTTATTTTTGAGAGAGAGAAAGAGACAGAGGGCAAATGGGGGAGGGGCAGAGAGTGAGAGGGAGACACAGAATCTGAAGCAGACCTCAGGCTCCAAGCTGAACTGTCAGCACAGAGCCTGATGCAGAGCTTGAACCCACAAACCATGAGATCATGACCTGAGCCACAGTTGGACACTTAACCAACTGAGAAACCCAGGTGCCTGTAAAGGAAAAGATTTAAAATAAAAGATTTATACTCCAGTGAATATGATGACCAGTCCATATTCAAATTGTCTCAATTGTTCCAGTAATTTTTTGCCTGTTTTATTTTTTAGTAATGTACTTTTTGGCTAATTAAAAAAATCTGGACTCCAATCACAGATTACACACCTTGTATTTAGTTGTCCTGTTTTTTAGAATTTTTTAGTGCAAAGCATTTTTCTACCTAAGTTATACCTTTCATGAAATTGCCATTTTTGAAGAGTTTAGGGTAATTGTTTTGTGGAACGTGTCTGAATCTTATTCTCATGATTAGAGTCAGGTTAAACCTTTTCAGTAAGAATACTACACAGGTTCTATTGTGCCCATCCCGTTGCATCACTCCAGGACATAACATATGCTAGTTTTGTGCTAAGTTTGGTCACTAGGTTAAGATTATGTCTACCAATTTTTTTTTTTATTTTAAAAGTGTCCTCTTCCCTTTATAATTAATAAATAATGTATGGGATGATATTTTGATACTGTGTTAATATTATATTGAACACAGTTTCAGCAGGACTTTCAGCATGCATTGATGACCCTTGTCCGAGCCACACTGGAGATTGCAAAACAGTAATTTCCTAATTTTATTTTCCTCCTACATTTATTAGCTGGCATCTTTTGTGAAGAAAAGATTCCCTCCTCCAATACCTCCATGTACTCGTGGATTTTTAAAATCCATTAAAATCCATTTGGCCCTTCATACTTGCTGCCTTGTTCTTTTGACGTGTACTTATGATTTTCTGGACACTATTTTGTTTTCTCACATAAGATGTTCCAGGCTCACTTTGTATGTTCTCTGTCTCTGAACTGGAATCAACCATTTCTCCAGGGAACACTGGTTCTGTTCAATAGTGAACATAGGTGTTTTAAAACCAAGATCTTGGTACTAAAATGTTCATTTCCTCTGGGTGAAATTGTTTCTGAGCCCCTTTGGTTGACTGAGATAGGAAATATATCTGAGATATAATATATTTATCTGAGATAAAAATATTATTATTATTTTCTTTCTTTTTTTTATATGAAATTTATTGTCCAATTGGTTTCCATACAACACCCAGCGCTCATCCCAACAGGTGCTCTCCTCAATGCCCATCACCTACTTTTGCATTGTTGGTGGGAATGCAAACTGGTGCAGCCACTCTGGAAAACAGTGTGGAGGTTCCTCAAAAAAAATTAAAAGTATTTTTAAAATCATAAGTTCATGATGACAACTCTACTAAAAATCCACACTTCAGGGCTTCTCCTTACCTTCCCCATTCCATATTTATATATTGCTTCTCCCACAATGAGAACCCTGAATCTTAAACCACCAATATATTTACTCATTTGTTTTATCCTACAGTACACACAAAAGAATAGTTTTAAGAATCAACAACAATCCTACTAAGTAATGTTCATGATATTATTGTTCTTTTTACCTTGAAAATATCTCATTAAGGGTATACAGTCAGAGAAATGTGTTCAAGAGTTATTTAAAAGTTGTGTTATCATTGTAACATAAAACTGAGCTCATTTGTTTCTCTTTGAATTAAATTTTAGGTTTTTTTCATTATTATTGATATAATTTTATTTTTGAAAATATGAAATATTGCCAGGGCTCAAAACTTCCACAACTATAAAAACGTTGTACTCAGAGAAGCCTCATGTACCGTCCAATTCCTGTCACTACTCCCTTCCTTCTCCTGCTGACCCCAGATAGGGAACCACATATATTCTTTTGATCTATCCTTTCTATTTTTTGTTTTTGTTTTTTGTTTTTATTTTTTTGGTCAAAATAAACAACTATAGGGGAGACTGGGTAGCTCAGTTGGTTAAGCGTCTGACTTTGGTTGAGGTCATGATCTCATGGTTGGTGGGTTTGAGCCCTGCTTTGGGTTCTGTGCTGACAGTGTGGAGTCTGATTGGAATTCTCTCTCCCTCTCTCTCTCTCTCTGTCCCTTCCCCACTCATGCTTTCTCTCTGAAAATAAATAAACTTAAAAAAATATATTTAAAAAAGAAAAAAATAAACAACTATGTATTTATGTAGGTGTAGATATATAAAAAACAGCACATTCTTTGGCACCTTGCTTTTTTCCACTCCATATTCATTCTCAGGGGTGATCCTCATTCTTTTTTATATAGCTCTACTGTAAAACAGTGCTGTATTGTGTCTGGGCATAGCAGGGTTCGTTCAACCAGCCCCTATGGATAGACTTGGGTGGTTTCCAATTTTTGCCATGACAAATAATAATTTACAACAGTGAAAACTTTTTTTTTTTTTCGTAATTATAGCAGTATACCTTGGGGTAAATTCTTATAAGTCAGATTTCTGGGTCAAAAGGCATTTTGATAGATATTTCCAAACTCTTCTCCATAGGGGGTGAATGATTTTTTAAATTTCCACCAACAATGTTTGAGATTTTCTCCACGGTCTAGCCAAAAGAGTATGTCATTAAGCTTTTGAAATTTAGGTGTATATTTTTTCAAAAGTTTCTCAGGTAATTCTGATGTGCGGTTAGGTTGAGGGCCATTGGCTTGGATTGTCAGAAATTCTATGAGACTGCAAAATGAAAGCAATGGTGATGGTAATAGTAAAGAGTATCACAAAAATAAACTAAGTAACTTCAAAGAAAAGGATTGGGAACAAGTCATAATAACTTCATCCAAATTTAATTTCTCTAGGGGCAAGAATTAAACACTGTGTGATACTTGGATTAAAAAAAATATATCCCATGCCCTCCTTAAAAAAGGTTTTGCCTGTTTGACATAATTTTATATACTTTACCAGTACATCAATGTCCCATCTGGGTTGACGTCTGTTTAGGCATCAGTAGGGAACGTTTTTAGGGTACATGGCATCCTAGATGACTCATTCAAGTTAATATTCATCCAAACACTACCATGAAATGAACTGATAGAACCTAGGTACAATATTTTATAGGTTCTAAGACAGTCTTTTTTTCTTTAATATTTCTATACTCAGTCTACATCTTATAGCTGACAATATATCATAAATAAATTGGCATCTCTTCTCTCTCTTAAAGAACAACTTCTAGTAACTTTAACACGGAGTTTTAGAAATAAAAGGGTAATTAATTGAAAGGAATCAAAGTGGCATTCTAGGAAAATTATATGCATGCTTTCTTAGTGATCTTGGGCACACACATAACTAATCAGAGAGAGAATAATGTGGTTTTGGTCAGTTTTCAATGTCTCTGCCCTAAGCCCTGTGGCAGTCTTGGTCCTTTCATTCTTTTGCCTCAGTGGTTCATCATCCTTCAGTATTCTCTTTACTCTCAAGCTGGTCTCTGACAATTGGCTATGGGGCTTTTGGGGCTCCTTCCCTTTGCTCCAGGGTCTAGTTATTTATAAAAAAACAGGGTTGACTGCCTCTATTCTGAAAAAACTTTCTCTGTCACAGCTACCATTGCATTATTTTCTCTGTCAGATACTGTGCTCTTTACCCATATACAGGACCACCTGTACCCTAAGGCCAGCAACAGTTTTCCTAGTTCATGAAGGATTCCAGCTTCAGCTGGCCTGCCAGATCAGTTAGGTCCCCCTCTACTCCCCCATATCTCCCTAGTTGAGCTGATCAACCATGACTGCTGCTAGACTGCATGGTCCCCACACAGTGACCATGTGCCATGCCTGGCCTCATCGTGGACACTCATTTTGGTCCAGGGCCCAGTCTGTCTAACATTATTAACAGTCTGGGTGATAGGAAGACTCATTGCCAGCTGGGTCAAAACCCTTGGGCAAGCAAGTTATATTCTTTACATGGTTTCAAAAAGGAAGAGAGAGTTTCTTGACAGGTTTCAATTAGAAAGACTTCATCCTAAGAAAAATCAGAATGCCTTTTAATTGTACTTTTAAATTCCCTTCGTTCCTGCTGAACGAAGATGAGAGCCAAGCAGCTTGGAATAAAGCCCCTCAGAATTTGGAATTAACCTCTTTTCACCAACAATTTTTCTATGACATATTTTTAAAGTATGCTTTGCAATAGTTGTTTTGTTTTGTTTTGTTTTTTGTCTCTGCTGGTTCTTTTTGAAGGTACCATCATAGCAGTAGCCCAAAGTATTTGGAATATGATTAGTGAGCTATTGGAAAAAACTGTTTATGATGGTATCTAGAAAAACGAAAATGCTACTTACAGTTTTAGATGTTAATTGAAAATTTTATTTGACTTTCAAATTGTCAATCCTACTCAGTTCATAATTAACAGCAACTCAATGTCTAACTTGAACGCAAAAATTTTCTGAGTTCTTATGTTGTTGGTTTATGAGATTCTTATGTTGTTGGTTTCTTAACTGTTAAGGAGATAAAAACGTTCTTTTTTATGTGGATTCCCTTTAGAGCCTGGCTCTTTCTCTCTGATGGTCATAGAGATACAAAATGAAGTAAGAAATGGTCCCCGTTGTCATGAAGCTCAATCTAACAGGCAAGTCCATGTATAAATACATATGCATGGCAGATTAAAGGGGAGAACAAAAAAGAGATCACAAAGGAAGAGCAACTTCCAGAAGAGTGAAAGGGGAAGCTTTCCTGGAGTGGGTGACAGGTGAGAAAGACTTAAGAAGTGCCTGGGTGGCTCAGTCGGTTAAGCGTCCGACTCTTGATTTCAGCTCAGGTCATGATCTCACAGTTTGTGAATGCGAACCCCAAATTGGGCTCTGTGCTGACAGCTCAGAGCCTGGAGCCTGCTTTGGATTCTGTGTCTCCCTGTCTCTGCCCCACCCTCACTTGCACTCTGTCTCTGTCTCTCAAAAATGAATAAATGTTTAAAAAAAAAAAAAAGACAGACTTAAACCTGAATAGGAATTACCCAAGTAAAGCTGGGAAGTTTATGGAAGACAGGCTGAAAAAACATTTCAGGTAGAGGAGGGAAATGTAGAAAGGACACAGGTAGAAAAAACACTTGTGTTAAGAAGATGCTGGAAAGTAAACTGTAACTGTAAGAGAAAGTAAGGAAAGCAGAAATCCCTGAACACAATTCTGTAAAGCAAGAACCGTACCAATGTCTACTGAAGCTTTATTATATGCCAGTTCCTCTCCAATCAGGAAGGTAATTGTTAACTTCTTGAGGGTGGTATGCAGGTGAAGTCAAGATCACGTATAGGGAAGCTGGTTAAAAGGTTGTTGTAAGGAGTCAGACAAGCTCTGATCACTACAGAGATTAGGGCTGCCACATTTTAATCTATTTTTGTACTATAGCTCTTGATAGTTAAAACAGACCAATTCTTGAGTTGCTATACTTCAGTTTTGTTTTTTATTTCTTCTTATAGTAGTATCTCTAATAAGCTATTATAGCTTCACACTTGTGTGCAAGAAAGCTAAATGCAAAATATGCAAAAACCAAAAGAAAATCCAACTGTGGGTATGAAAAAGATACATTGGGTAGGTATCAGAGGAGGCAATGTGTACAAATGCAAATATAATTGTTACAATAGATGATATAAAAGATATTTCAATAGCAATTATGCTAAGGATTGTGTCAGAAAGAAAACATGACTTGGGATGTACAAAAGAATTTTGGAGGCACTTTTAAGTAAATAAGAATAAGGGCAGAGATATAGGAATGGTTGAAAATCAATCTGGTTTGTGCTCGCTTCGGCAGCACATATACTAAAATTGGAACGATACAGAGAAGATTAGCATGGCCCCTGCACAAGGATGACACGCAAATTCGTGAAGCGTTCCATATTTTATATGTTTTCACTCTTATGTGGATCCTGAGAAACTTAACAGAAGCCCATGGAGGAGGGGAAGGAAAAAAAAAAAGAGGTTAGAGTGGGAGAGAGCCAAAGCATAAGAGACTCTTAAAAACTGAGAACAAACTGAGGGTTGATGGAGGGTGGGAGGGAGGGAAGGGTGGGTGATGGGTATTGAGGAGGGCACCTTTTGGGATGAGCACTGGGTGTTGTATGGAAACCAATTTGACAATAAATTTCATATATTGAAGAAAAAAAAAAGAAAATCAATCTGGTTTGAGCTGAAGATGCAGTTTGGGTTGAATAGATTTTTTTCTTTTCTGGTCCCAAATGGTTGGGAAATGAAGAAGTTGAAAAAACCTACATTGTCCGAATGGGAGGGCAAGAAGAACTATAAGTCTCTGTTTGCAAGCAAAAGAAAACCCAATTCTATCTAGCTTAAAAACTGAAGATTTATTAACTAATGCAATTGAAAAGTACAGACTTCAGGCATAATCTGACTCTGACGCTGTGATATTATGAGAGTTCTGGATGATTTTCTCCATTTTCTCTCTCTAGGCATCAAGCTCATTTTAGGCTGGCTTCCATTATGGTTTATAATCTCCCAGGGCCACATGCTTCCTCATTTATTTCTGGGGTAGGGGAAAGAACTTCCTGAGCAGTCACAGACTTAAAGTCCTGAACTTCATTTCTATCAAGACATGTGCCTGCTCTTGAACCACTGGCTATAATCAGGGGATAGTCAGATGCAGATTGGCTTGGGCTAGGCTCTGCACCCACCACTGAACCAATAGGTCTGACAAGGAGATGTCTTTACTTAAGTTGGCTCACATCAATTAGGGTTGACTCCTGGTATTCTTGGTTAGATTGCTCAGCCAAAGGGGGTCAATGGGGACTGGAATCCAGCCCACTATCTGCTTTCCAAGCTTTGCACTCTGGCATTGGGCTATATTTCCTGGAAGAAGGATAGTCTTTTTATAATTCTCACAAAAGCACAGTTATGTGTACTAATAAATCTGAGTCCAACATCCATTACAATTTACATTTTTCCAATTTACATAGAGAGGTGCCTATGGATTAGCGGTAGCCATCACCCTGAAGTTGAGGGATCAATCCCAATTATTTTTGTATCTTGTTTATTTGCTTCTTCAGATCCAGGCTCTACCCTGCCATTTCTCCAAGAGTCTGACCTGCATTAATAGACTCCCTTATCCTCTGATGCCAGTTATGGAGCTCAAGGATGAGTTCACTGTGGGTAGGCTGCATCTGTCTACTGTAGGCCAAGCTCTTGCCAACAGCCTTTTCCACATGGTCTCTCCGTCTCTGCCCTCTGTCACTAAGTTCTAGTAACTGCTTGCACCTCTTGGCACTTCAGACCCAGGAGGATATCAGTCTCTCCTATGAGGAGTGGAGAGAGGAAGGGCAGAAATTTATTAATAGTAAAAATAATAATAATAATAAAATTACCTGCAAGTCAAAATGGAAGGAAAGAAAGGAAAGGATAGGCTTGGTGGAGAGTGACTGACTGTTCTGCCTCCTCACCACAACAGACCAAGAGCAAATCCCACTATAAATGCTTCAGGTCCCCAGGCTAAAGGTTTCTGGGCTGAATTATGTGAGTCTACCTTAAATCAGGATGATGAATTAGGACACTTCTTTGCTCCATTCAACTCTTATGATTTATTCATTCAGTGTCATTTCTTGTATAACCAAATGTCCTAATTTCTAATGTGGGAGAAGGAGAATAGTAAAATGTATTTTCTGCTTTAGGACCACCCTACAATGTACAAAGGTATTCATATGCAGCTTAAACAAAGAGCATTTGTCCTATTTTCTATCACCTATCTAATGTTCCTATAAACACCTCACCCCCACTGTACTCCTCTGGGTGGCAAGGAAAGAGATAAGTATTGTCAGCTAATGGTTTCTCTGCTTCCTCTAGTTTATAGTCTGTTTAGATTTCAGATCTCTTTTTGAGGTAAATATTCCTATGAGTTCTAAGTTTGAGTCCTTATTATGGTGGCTTCTCTCTTTCTTTTCTTCCTTCCCAAGATGGTGTCTGTTTATCCTTATGATTTCCCTTGATATTGGGAGGAGGAGTCACTTGGTTTCATGTTGGTCTTTTGCTGGTTTCTGCCATGAGATGGCTTGTCCAATCCTTGGGTCTACCCAGCTCAGGTGTGCTTTGCCAGGTCATGTTTCTGAGAATGAGGCTGAAATCTGTTGCTGAAGTAAGTTAGCAGTGAGGGAATTCAGGATCCATTTATGACTGAACACATACTCTTTTCAGTGTACATTTGTGGTTTTATGAAATTCCTAGCGGCTAGCATTCAGCCTGACCAGAGTGGTATTGGATAAATTTTTGTACTTTGGTATTATTAATCATAATTTTCTTGTAGTGTTTCCAATGAAAAGTCAAATTTTTTAAAACTTACATATTGCATAGTAGGTGTTTAATAATCTTGGTTTCTACTCTGCCTCCCAATCTTTATAGTTATTAACTGTTGAACAATTAACAAAATATTTTCTCACTTCAAACCTGCCAAGTCATAACATAGGTATCCTATCACACAAATGAAATGCACATTGTTTTACGAATAGTGTTAAGGCAGTAAAAAATCCTCCAAGAATTAATGAAATCCATCTATAAACTATCAGTTTGTTAAAACATAAATTCCTTGATTAGTTTTAGCATTATATTTCATATGTGTTTGTGTTTTAATTTTGTATTATTCTTTAAACACCAATATAGAACAATTCAAAGAAATTTTACTCGATTCCTCCAGACAAAACCCACTTGTTTTCTCCCAAATCCCTTATTGCCTGTAATTATATAATCACATAAAATACCTATAAATGTGTTTGCACAGTTACAGTAATACGGTATATACACTTTTAAGCCCCCAATTTCTCTTAATATTAAGCTTTATTTTTTATACTGCTAAAGTTATATGTACGAGTTTATTAATGATACAATATTTCATCAATAAGACATTCTCTCATGAGATATTTAGGTCATTTCTTACTTTTTCATGATTATACATAATATTACAATGACCATTTTTATGAACATGATAGAGATTATTCCCCTCTTGACTAATTTATTAGAACTTAGGTTCCCAAGAATTGCTCACTAAGTTACAGAGAATGAAAGCTGGCTAGTTTTGATTTGTATCCCTGGGCTGTTCTCCAAAAGGACTGCATCTACACCAATGCCTGCAGGGTCCTGCTTTCCCAAGGTGGCCTCTGTTAGCAATAGTTCAAGTTTCATGAGCATGAAAGAAAAAGTTTCGTGGGCAATTTTTTTCTTCTGATGACTAGGTCTTCTCTTATCAGTCTTCCTTTTCAATTCTAAGTAAGATTTAAAATCTGGTTTCTTCTGCAGCTAGTAGAATTCTTTTTTTTTTTTTTTCTTTCTCTTTTTACATTAAGCATCTTTTATTTTCAAACATAGCAAAGAAGATTAAAGTACTTGCCATGCCAAATAAAGGTGTTTTTTTTTAATGTGCAATATATCTGAAAGTAATAAGCAAAACTTACTGAGCAATTACTCTGTCCTAAGCACTTTATGTATTAACTCATTGAACCTTCATAACTATTCCACATTATTCCCATTCTATGGACCAGATCACAAAAACTGAACAGTTAAATAATTTGTTCTCTGTCAAATACCTAGTAAGTGGTGGAGCAGAAACAGCAACTCAGTAACTTTGATTTCAGAGTAAACACCCTAAATCACTATGCTGTTCTGAAATCACAGCAGAAACTGTCTACAAAGTAGCAGTTCCACAGAAGACATCTTCTTTTCTTAGGAATTTAGATGAGATTGAAAATTGGCCAGAAAAAATAGTCCTTTTTAAATAAAGCTTTCCTCCTATTTATCCCACATCCTTCCCTGATATATATATATACAAGGACAGACTAGGGAGGGGTATATAAAACACAGAAAGGACATTAATCTTCCTTACCTTCATACTTTTCACTAATAAAAATTACCAAATAAAATATTAAAACAATTTTTCTGTCAACAATTTGTGAGCCAAACTCTAATCATATTCTTCAGTGGAGCCTAAAATCAACATGTGATACGTACAAAAACAATTTCTTTTGCTGCATCCTTTTCCTGAAGTCCAAAAAGAAGTTTACAAATACTAGACCCAAGAAGGTTGCAAATGATCTATTTCTTGAAATCACATTTCATTTTGTTCATTACTTACATGTTCTTTGAGGTTGTTACTTAGAATATAGTTGACCTCAAAGAGTTAAGTACTTTTGTAGATTAACATCTGATTCTGTTTTTACCATTACCTCTGACCAATTTTCTTTTGTGTGTAAAATATTAAGCATTCTTGTACTACAAAGGTAGGTACAAAACACAAAGAAAACAAGAACCAAAAATAGCTTAAAGAGGAAAATCATCCACGATAAAAATTATACTTTGCAGTTTTAACTTAAAATGCATTTTCTTATTTATGTTATGTTCAGCTCAATACTAGAAGCTACTTTCTTTCTTTCTTTCTTTCTTTCTTTCTTTCTTTCTTTCTTTCTTTCTTTCTTTCTTTCTTTCTTTATTTAAAATTTGTTTGTTTATATTGAGAGAGTTGGGGAGAGGGACAGAAAGAATCCCAAGCAGGCTCTGCACTGTCAGCAGTGCAAGTCTGACATGGGGCTCGAACTCATGAACTATAAGATCATGACCCGAGCTGAAATCAAGAGTCAGATGCTTAACTGACTGAGTCACCCAGGCGCCCATAGAAGGTACTTCTAGACAGATATTAGTTTATCTCATTCATTTTACAGATGAATAAACTGAGGCACAAAAAGTCAAGCTATGAACCTTAAATGAATCACTCTTTTCAGTGCTCTATCACTAGGGCAATCCAGTTAGAAAGACCAAGTAATAGCTAATGGGCACTTCTTAGCATATACCCCGACATACCTGATGATTGCAACGTAAGATATATAAAAACATATTTCAGGAAAATTTTAGGTCTAACACAGATATTCTGTTATATAGTTGCTGTCTTGGGCTGTCCAAATCTGCAATTTGGCAGCTGTAGCCAATTTGCTGAAGAATCATATCTCTGGCATCTCTTGTTTTCTCATCCAGGTGGCAAAATGATAGCCTACTTCTATGAATCTACTCATTTAGTTTGCTAGTATCTAATTAGAGAAGAAATGAACTGTTCTTTCTCTCACATCAGAAGTGAACTGACCAGCTCATGGATCCTTCAACCAGGTGAGCTCTCAGTGGGGCTTGGCTGGCCTTTCTTAACTGAGTCAGCATATGTCTGTAGGAGCTTTCACTGGGGCCTTTCAGGAATAGGGTTGTTTGAAAAGTTGGCCTCACGATCAATGGAGGAAAATGCTAGGGATTCTAGCTGCTAGTGGAGTTACTGGCAAGCTATGGCTAATGAGACATTGGTTTTGTTGTTGTTGTTGTTTTGTTATTGCTTTAAATTTTTGCTTTCTTTCCAGCCGAATTTGGCTAAGTTTTTGTAGACCCAGCTTCAATATCTTTTATGAAGTCTCTATTGTGATATTCTGGCAAAGTTGTATTTTATGCTTAACTTTCTTTGTGCTTAGTTAAATGGTTGGGCCAGTAAATCATTTAACTAAGGATCATTTTTATCTTGATTCTATTGTATTTATTAAAGCCTGACTTCTTGCTTAACATAATGACTTGACACTTTGGTCTAGACACTGGGGTGAGGGTGAATGTGAAATAAGCATTATAGCTGAATGGTTTTGAAAGAGGAAAAGCGACTTGCTTATGAAAATGACACATGTATACTTGATATAGGTATTGACTAGGATAAACGTCTAATTGAATTCATTCTAGCTCTTTGGTTCTTTTTATTACATATAGCTGAATGAGTACTCATATCTATGTTTTCTGGCACTAATTTCTTTGTGTTTGTACATTTTCTTCTTGTCTAATAGATGTAAAGAGCAGGACTTTTAAATTCTGTCCCATGTATTTTCATAAGACACATTTTTAAGTTGTATATCATTATTCAATACATGTCCTCATTCATCTTGAGCCAATGAAGGATTTCTGCTTTCTTACACCTATAGATTCTGTTATGTGTGCCTAAATGATAAAAAGTTGATCAATCAGAATTACTTCAGTATATGTGCTGCCGAAGTGAGCACAGATTCAGAATTACTTCAATTGCATGTGATTTGATTAATGATGTCAACATGACTTTATATATCTAAATAGTAGAGCTAAAAGGTTTTTTTTTGTTATTTTGTTCTTATAGAGGCTACATTTTAAGTTTGAAAATATTCAGTGGTATATTTTGTATTTAAAGAAAATAATGCTTTCAAATGTATCTATGATGGTAATAGAAGGAAAATATCCTTATCAGATAGAGACGCATATTGAAGTATTTACAAGAGAAAAAAAAAATTTGCTATCTGGATTTGCATTTAGATACTCAAGTAAAAAAAGAGTTAGGTGAAGATGAAAAAAGAATTGGCAAAATGTTGGTAATTGTTGAAGGCAGGTGGTGAATGCATGCACTTGTTTCATTATATTATGCTTTTTCTGTTGTTGTTTTTGATGTTTGAAGTTTTCCAGGATAAAAGAACCATGTTTACCACTTCCAGGTACATTCTGCTTCTGCCTCTTGCCTCAATGAATCATATATTTTCACTGTTAACTGAAGATAACCTGTCATCTTATCTGTCTCGTGCCTTTAAAACCTTAATTTATTTCTCGAATACTTCCCTGGATTTGAAGTAAGAAGCAGAAACATACACCCTGAAGTCAGACTACTTTGAATCTTCATTCCACTACTCCTGACGGTATAACCTTAAGACAATTAACCTCCCTTCATCTCAAAGTCTTCATCTGTAGAATGGGGATAATATTTTCATCACTTGGCTATAGAAATTAAATGAGATTGGTACCTAACATCAAATGCTATAGATTCTTAATATTTAGTAAATGATAATTTTTAAAGGTTTTTTATTTTTTTATATTTAATGTTTATTTATTTTTGAGAAAGAGAGACAGTGACAGAGAGACAGAGAGAGAAAGCAGGGGAGGGACAGAGAGAAGAGAGAGAATCCCAAGCAGGTTCTGTGCTGTCAGCATTAAGTCCTACATGGGGCCTGATCCCACGAACTGTGAGATGATGACCTGAGCCGAAATCAAGAGTCAGACTTTTAACTGGCTGAGCCACCTAGGTGCCCCAAATGATAATTTTTAATAACAGATCGTGAATGGATGTTAGTAATACCACTAGTAATTGCTGTGGTTGTTAATATTATCTTGGAGTTAGTTGTAGGAACCTAAGGTCCACTGAAAAGGGCTTACTTCAAGGTAATTGATAATAGCAATCTGTCCTCTGATGTGTTTTATTTTCTTTCAAAACCTTTCAGCTCAGCAGTGCAGTGGATTGCCTCAATACCCTATGGAGATTTTGGTGGAGAAATATGCATCCATCTATTCAATGCTACCTGCTTTCTGAAGCCCCTCTGAACTCCTCCAGGAAACATTAGAATTTCCCATTGTATTCTCTTAGTCCTTTGCTTATGTACGAAGGCACTTGCCCAACATTACTATAAGTATTTAATTTAGGGGTCTGACTCCCAGAGTTCAGCACCTTATGAACTTTATATTTCCACAGTTTTAATTCCATGCCCCCCCTTTCTCCCAGTGCTATCCCCGACACATATTAGCTGCTTAAAACATACATAGGATTTCCTGCCTGGATAAATAAATGACTCTTCTTATTTACTAAGAGTTTCTCTTATTTTTGTTTTTTTTTTTTTTGACAGCTCTATGAGGCCTAAATGAAGATCAAAGTCCATAGCTATTTCTTATGTTCCATTTACATCACTTAATATTTATGTTTTATGATAGTCTGTGGGTGATTCTTACATTTCTGGGAAAGCTGTGTTGCCATTACACAAACTTGAACAATTGAAAAACATATCATTTAATTTTCTTCCACCTGTGTTAAAAAACATTTAGAGGCAAGGGGCGCCTGGGTGGCTCAGTCGGTTAAGCGTCCGACTTTGGCTCAGGTCATGATCTCGCGGTCCGTGAGTTCAAGCCCCGCATCCGGCTCTGTGCTGACAGCTCAGAGCCTGGGGCCTGTTTCAGATTCTGTGTCTCCCTCTTTCTCTCTCCTCTCCCGCTCATGCTCTCTCTCTTCTCAAAAATAAATAAACGTTAAAAAAAATTAAAACAAAAACATTTAGAGGCAAAATACATGTGTCTAACAGGTCAAAAATGTTAATACCATGAACAGGCAGCAAATTACCAATTTATGTTGGTAGGTAAGTCTTGTGAAAAATTGCATGCAGTCAGATACTAAGAAAAAAAATTATCAAAATAAGTCAGTCAAAGTTTCCTATCACTGTCCTTCCTGATAATTTGGTCCATTTCTCTAACTGTAGGGTTTTAAAAAAAAACATACTCAGCCTCCTGTTATTATGAATAACCACCTTTATGGCCAGACTCTTAATAAATTATAGGGCTAGACACATCAAGGTAGCTCCAATCCTCGTTAAATAGAATTGAAAACATCAGAGGCTCAAGATTAGTGGGAAGTTTACTGAATAGTAACCTAGTAACACCAGTTAAGCAACTGAACTCTAGTTACCTTTTATTTTCTTTGTCAAACATTCTGTGATGTTATATTATGAATCATTTTATACTTACTGAAGGAGTATGCCTGCGTCTACAACATCATAAAGATTCTAAGAAGGAAATCACAGGTATATAGTTGGATCCTTATTGAAAAATCATGGGTAGATGTAATAAAATTGGGGCCAATAAAAAAAATTGCTTCTGCTGATCATTAGGAGTGAATGACTCAAGGAACCTGCCTGTTTAAAAAGGGTGTTTCTTCCTATAATTCTTCTATTTGCCCACTGGAAGTTTGGGTTTTTTTTTATTATGAGTAATTGTCTAACAATATTAGACACCAAAGCCTAAGATAGAAATAGTCATCTTCAAGTTCTCCAAATATATAAAATGACCCTGTGGGAAATATATCAAACCATTTCTTACTGATAGGAGCATTACCTTAAGAGGAGAAAAAAATGTGAATTTGCGAAGTTCCTTTATCTCTTCATTCATTCCTTCAACACATATTTTTAAAGTACTTACTATGTGCCAGGAAATGTGGAGTACTGTAGGGACACAGAAGAGCACAGAAAAGATGTTGACTCTGCTCTCATGAGGATGAGAATTTAGAAGGGAAGACAGCAACAAACTAGCAGGCAGTAAGATTATATAAATATGGTAGGCAAAAAAGGAAAAGTCCAAAGAACCATGAAAAGGGAGGAGGTGGTTTTAGGAAAGTCTTCCCAGAAGTAAGCATTGAGTAAAGGATTAGTTAATAGATAGTGGATGGAGGGATTGAGGGAAAGATGAATCTAATGAAGAAATGACTTATGCAGAGGCACTGAGAAGGTAGCAGTACTTTTGAATTATGTAAAATATAATTTAGAAGGTGTTGGAGTACCAGAAGGGAGGCAAGATGGCAGGAAATGAGATGGAGAGGTTGGCAGAGGCCACACTATTTAAGGCCTTTTTAAAAAGTAAGCACAGAAGAGTATAATGTGAGAAACTCTTTCCTAGAAATAGAAAATTTGTATAAATCTACCCTATGCACAAATCTACTTGATGTGTAATTATATACACTGATGCACATAAAAAACAACAGTAGCATTCATCTCACCTGTATCCCTCTTGCTGTCCATCTGGGGAATTCTGGAGCCTAAGGAAATCTCTATGCACAGCAAGAATTTGGGCTGGTCACAAAGGGGATTTCACTATACACATTTTACAAACATAATCTATTTATTAGCAGACTCACACTAATTCATTCAGTTAACAGCTACTAATTGTTTTGTCTATGTGTCAGATATGGGATGAAAGAGGGCCTGGGAAGATAGAAGGGATGAAACTAAGCAGGAGAGGTAAGGAAGATTGACCCTGAGATTGATCATCTATACCTACCAGTCATTTCACATGCATTAGTTTATTTAGTTCATCTAGAAGTTCCTTGTGGTGGGTGTTATGAGGTGCATTTTAAAGATGAGAAAACTGACATTCAAGTTTAAAAGACTTGTCTGTGTAAACCAGGATTCTAACCCAGGTCTGATTGACTCCAAACCCATTTCCCTTTCCATTATTGCATTGTGGACCCTGCCCACAGGCCACACAACTCAGAAAGAGTTGTCTTCCTCTTTCTTAATCAGATCTGTCACTGAATTCAATGATCACTGTGCCTCTGGACAATACTCTCATGTCAACAATTCACTTTGCCAGAGTCTGGGGCAAATGGAGAAGTGGGGAGAAGGGGTCTTCCTTGGGAGCAAACAAACATGGCATAGCAAGGGAGCTGGGTATTAACAGGGGTGAGAGAGGGAGGAAAGGCTGACCTTACATCAGACTTTTCTGGGGCGGATAATGCCTTCTAAATTAAGTATATTTGTTAGATAAGACTAACCCATAGATAAGAAGGAATAGGTTTGTTCCACATTATGTTCTTTCTTGCACACCCGAGTCCCCTCAGGGATGTGTCTGCTAAATCACTTAAAATCACAAAAAAGAGGGGCGAGAAGGAAGGGTAAGGATCCATCAAAACTTAGTATGCACAAGAAAGAGGCAAGCCCACGATATATCAGCTCTTCAATCAACAACTGTTGATAAGCAGAGATCAGAGGAAGGTGGAGTGAACAGAGGGCAAAGGATTCCTCTCTCCTTTCATTGCCTGCAGCATAAGACTGCAGTGCTAGAGGCAGGTAAAGACATTATAAATCTTAGAGGACTAGACTTCCTAGAAGTGGTTCTGAGTTGGGGATAGAAAGTTGGCCAGGAAAACCCCAAATATGGAGGGTGATATTGAGGGTGTCACACCCACATGGGTGCCTCTGGGAACACCTTGGTAAGCATTTGTATATTTAGAAATATTTTTCTGTTTGACTTGGTTTTTAAAAAATTAGTCTTTGGCAGAATACATTTCAATTTCTTTCTTTTGTACAATGAATAATTGCTTGGAGAGACGTGTACTCTGCAAATATCTACAGTTCATAGAGCGCTTCCTTCAACTTCTCTGATAGAGTGAAATAGCCACAGTGACGCATGTTGTTTATCTAGTTTCCACAAAAAGACTACATGATAGCCTGTGAGGCCTACAGAGCTTAGTAAACAGACGTAACAGAGCCTTGCTCTGTTGCCTCCCCTTTACTTTCTGATGGTGCTGCAAATGACTCCTTGCCACTAACCACAGGAGTCACATCTTTTGGTTCTACTTGGGAATTTTCTACTGTCTCTTTAGCCAACAAACTTGGAGAGATTTTTATTTTCAGTGTTACATCTGAATGTCTGTTGTCATTTTCATTCCTTGATTCTGAATCATCTATACGAAATCTCCACCCTCTTTGAAGAAAAATGTGTGGTGCTGCTTTCCTCTGATGTGTGATGTCAGAGAGAACTAAATTTAACTAGGCACAATGATCCATTTTGGCCACAGCTGTTGGCCAAACACTCAAGAATCTGATGGCCAAAACTGTCCTAGGATGCCAATGTTGCCTTTAAGGATGGCAAGCCTTACTTTGCATTTAAAAATTTCCCTGAAACAAAAAGAATTGTTTGTTCACCCAGTTATGAAAGTGCATGTACTATGTTACATGTCCCAAACCAGTGAGTTTTCAAATGTAGTTCAGAGAACTCTAGGCATTTCTAGGGGGAAGCTATACAAGAAAACCTGTACTTGAAAAATTGTCCCTTCAGGCCCTACTAGGGTTTAAGCTGAATAGCAATAAAACATAAGATAAAATGATTTTCAAAGCTGCCTGAAAATCACCAGAGCCAAGAGTATCACTTATTCTGCCTCCTTCTTAGATAATTTTTCTGGTTATCTCTTGTTCAAAGTTCATTTTTATATCTTAAATGGATTTGTGGTGTTATTCAAGGCAGAGCAATTATCATCAAAGAAATCTATGGAATATCAGTGCCATACAAGTAAAAATGCAGTATTGAACCTGATTCCTTAGCCCTAAGTCGAAATTCAATGATTATAAACACAAAAAGAAGACTGTAATATGACTGAAGAAAAAAGAAAGGCTGTTGATGATTTTCATTTTCAATGATGAAGGTGATTTAACACATTATTTATGTTTATTGATTCCAAACAGAAGCTGAAATGCATGAAAACCTTTTATCCACAAAGATGTTCACTGGATTGTTATTTACAATACAAAAGTTAAAAAATTGTCTAAATGTTCCTGAATAATGTAATATTTCAATAAATTATGGTATATTTTACATGTTGGATATTACAGCAGTTTAACATGACGTTCTCATAGAATTTGTAATTACATGGGGGGAGTGCTGAATATAAGGTTTTATGAACAAGAGTAGATTTAAAAAATATATACAGAATAAGACCTCACTGTGTCAGCCTTAAGAAATAACAGTTTTGTTTTAACACTGTAGATTAAGAGATAACAGCCTTGTCCTATCAATCAAGGGAACAAAAGTTTAAGGAAAATCAACTGGTTTAGTGTTTGATTGGATTGGGGCAAAGGCACCTCTGAACTGTTTCCACCCCCATCTGGGAACTAATTCTTTGTTCTGTCCTCAGGTGATGATAAGACGATGTGGTCGGCTATAAAAACTCTGTACCCCGGCTGTTTGGACCGACACTCTGGGCAAGAGTGTTGGTCCCGATCGGTTGGCCTTGCCTCTCATTGCAAAAAATTTTGTTGTGACTGTCACTGGTGCCCGTAGCATTCTGTTTTAGAGTCGTGTGGATGCAACAACTGTATATATAAATCTCTATATTAAAAAAAGTACTGAACATAAATTCAAAAACTTTAATTGTATTTTTTCCATTCATTCAACCTTTTAGTATTTCCTATTATGAAGCTATAATATAAAGAAGACTTTATAGGGGCACCTGGGTGGCTCAGTTGGTAACACCCAACTGTTGATTTTGGCTCAGGTCATGATTTTGAGATTCATGGGATGGAGCCCCATGTTGGGCTCTGTGCTGATAGCATGGTGCATGTTTGGGATTCTCTCTCTCCCTCTCTCTCTTCCCCTCCCCCACTCACATGCATGCACTCTCTCTCAAGTAAATAAACTTAAAAGAAAACTTTGTATTAAAAATAGGATAACTTTTGAAGGTATTAAAATAGAAAATTTCCAGTCCCTCTGCTTTTTCTTTTGTTTCACCAGCCATTCACCAAGTTACAAAGTAAAACTACTTTATTAAAAGATAGAAATCCCAGCTTTAGTTTTGGTATGGCAAGAATGTGGAGAAAAAGGAACCTTCCTGCACTGGTTGTGGGAATGCAAACTTGTGCAGCCACTGTGGAAAACAGTATGGAGTTTCCTCAAAAAATTAAAAATAGAACTACCCTATGATCCAGTAATTGCACTACTGGGTATTTACCTCCAAAATGCAAAAACACTGATTCAAAGGGATACATGCACCCCTATGTTTACTGCAACACTATTTACAACAGCCAAACTATGGAAGCAGTCAAGTGTCCATTGACAGATGAATGGATAAAGAAGAGGTAGTATAGAAGAGGTAGTATATGTATACAATAGAATATTATCCAGCCATAAAAAAGAATGAAGTCTTGTCATTTGCTTGCAACAATATGAATAGGGCTAGAGAGTATAATGCTAAGCAAAATAAATCAGAGAAAGACAAATACCATATGATCTTACTCATATGTGGAATTTAAGAAATAAACTAGCAAAGAAAATAAAGAGAGAGAGAGAGAGAGAGAGAGAGAGAGAGAGAAACCAAGAAACAGACTATTAACTATAGAGAACAAATGGATGGTTACCAGAGGGAGCTGTGGGGGGGGGGGGGGGGGGGGGGGGAGAGGAGATGGGTGAAATAGGTGATGGGGATTAAAGAGTACACCTATTATGAGGGAAAAAAAAACATAAAATGAGGATAATATTGCCTGAAAAATAGAAATTCCATTATATATGACAATTTTCATCAGGAAGAATTTTCTTTTATGGTAACTTTAATTTTTATGCATAAATACTCTTAGCATTTTCACTTACAGAGTTCTGTATTTATTAATATTTATGAAACATTCCTTTCTAGGCATTGGCAAGTCTAAAGGTTTTCTTTGGTTTGCAATCAAGAGATAAAGATTAAACCTTTAGCCAGCATAAATAACTGTCTTTAGGAAGTCCAGTGAGGGCTCAAGTCTTCCTCACACAGGAAATTTCTCCCTGTGTTGAGTGGATTTCAATTTCCTGGGATGTGCTGTGGGTGGCTGGCTCCTACCCACTCTGAGTCTCAAGGAACAGTCACCCAATCAAATCTACATCAACTCTCCCTGGAGTGATTTTATGGCTTCCAAAGGTTGCATGAATTAAGAGGCTGGCTGAGGCTTTTATGTGGAAAATGGTGATATAATTTGAAAGGTCATATTTTTTCTAACTAGTCTCACATAAAATGTGTTTTTATGAGTTCTATGATAAAGGCCTTGTGACCCAGCTGCATTAGAACCAGGCCTGGGAGGGGTGCCTCGGTGCTCAGTCAGTTAAGGGTCTCACTTCAGTTCAGGTCATGACCTCATGGTTCATGGATTCGAGTCCCATGTCAGGCTCTGTGCTGACAGCTCAGAGCCTGAAGCCTGCTTCAGATCTGTGTTTCCCTCTCTCTGCCCCTCCCCTGCTCATGCTCTGTCATTCTCTCTCTCTCTCTCTCAAAAATAAATAACCATTAAAAAAAAAAGAAGGAAAGAAAAGAAACACCTGGGAATTAAAGAACCAAGACTTTCAAGCTGCCATTGGGTCACTGGGTGGGTTTGAGCAAATTTAACAATGAGCATTTCAATTGTCTTTTCTAAAAATTGGGGCATGATTATGCTGTAACTGATAACCAATCTATCAAAGGCCTAGAAAACAAAGTGTTATATGAATGCTTTGTAATAGCTACAATCTAGACATATATTTAACCTAAACCATCTTCTGAAATATTTCTACAATACTATAAATAGGATCCATTTTACAAGAACAATTGCTTTAACTAAAAAATATTTATATCATGTAAGTAACCAGGAAGGATCACAGTGCTTTTGTATTTTGGGGTGCCTGAGTGGTTCAGTCGGTTAAGCATCCGACTTTGGCTCTGGTTTGAGCCCTGTGTCAGGCTCTATGTTGACAGCTCAGAGCCTAGAGCCTGCTTCAGACTCTGTGTCTCCCTCTCTCTGTGCCCCTCCCCTGCTCGCACTCTTTCTCTCTCTCTCAAAAATAAACATTTTAAAAAAATGCTTTTGTATTTTAATTTGGTGTCTTAATCTATTTCTAATATTTATTACTAAATTAGGACACTGGAGCTGTTTGTGTACTTAGAAAAGCATGGTGTGTTGTTTTAGTCTCTGAGTGAAATGCAAGCAGAAAGATAAACACTTAAAATGTACTGAAATTCCTACTCAAATGGGGAACATTTAGAATACATATTGTACCAGAATTAATGTGTGGTAACCAAGGTTTTTATCATTCAACATGCAGTATTCCTGTACAACATTAGCTTGGCAAATAATGAAGGCAGCTAGTTAATCATTAGTTAGCATACAGCCTTTGACTATGACCTGTACTTAAAAACAGAGATATTTATAAAAGGAAGGAATGTTGAGAGAGAAAGAAAAAGTTTTGTAAAACTACCACGTTGAACAATTTTTCTGCTACACTTTGGTACTTAGTAAATCTCGGCACTCAATTTCATCGCTCTTCAAAATTATTTTCAAGGTGAATACCTGCTCATAGAGAGCATTTTCTTATATTTGCCCAAGCAGCAGATGAGCTTAAACTGAAATACTGACACAATATTAGCCAATTTTTTCAGAAAAAGGATTCCTTAGTATATGTCTTAATATTTTTGTCCTTAAAAAAAAAACAAAAAACACCTCACAATACCATGGGGGGAAATTTATATATCTGTATCTATAACATGTAAATGTATACATAAACTTGACTTAATAAAAATATGTACATATGTGTATAAGAAAGAGATTGGAATGGAATATTCAAGAATGTTAGTGGTGCTTGTCTCCAGGTCATAAAGATAGTTTCAATTTTCTTCTTAGATCTTTCTACAGGTTTTTTTAAATACTGAGTTTTAATTTTTAGTTATACTATAATGCTTTATAGTCATACTATAAAATTCATACCTTTAAAGTATAAAATTCAGTGTATTTTAGTATATTCACAAAGTTGTGCAATCCTTACCTATCTAACTCCAAAACATTTTTACCACACCCAAAAGAGACTGTAGCCATTAGCACTCATTCTGTATTCCTCCCTGCTTTTAGCCCCTGGCAACCACTATGCAATTTTCTGTCTTTGTGGTGTTGTCTATTATGGAAATTTCATATAAATGGAATTCATACAGTATCTGGTCTTTTGTGTCTCTTCTTTTGAACTTAGTATAATGTTTTCAAGTTTCATCTATATTGTGTAATGTATCAGTACTTCATTCCTTTTATATGGCTGAATAATATTCCATTGTGTGAATACACCACATTTTGTTTTTCCACTCATCAATTCAAGGGCACTTGGATTGTTTCTACTTATTGGCTATTACAAATAATGCTGTTATGAACATCCACTATAAGTTTGTGTAAGGATATATGCTTCCAATTCTCTTGGGCATACACTTAGAAGTGGAATTGCCAGATCTTATGGTAACTCTATGTTTAATTTTTAGAGTAACTGCTAAATTATCTTTCACAGTGGCCACATCATTTTACAATTATATCAGCAACATTAGAGGGTTCCAATTTCTTCACATCCTTGCCAGTGCTTGTATTTTTCTGTGTTTTTAATCCCAGCCATTCTGTTGGGTGTGATGTTGTACACATTGCAGTTTTGAGTTGGAGTTCCCTAAATGGCTAATGATATTAAGCATCTTTTCATGCGCTTATTGGCCATTTTTATGTATTGAGTAATTTCTATTCAGATCCTTTGCCCATTTTTAAAATTGGTTTGTCTTTTTGTTCTTGAGTTGTAACAGTTCTTTATATATTCTCAATAAGTGTCTTATCAGATATGAGATTTGCAAATATTTTCTTCCATTCTGTAGATTGTCTCTCAAAGGTTTCCTTTTAAGTGCAGTAGTTTTTAATTTTGATAAAATCAATTTACCTATTTTTTTTCTATTCGTTGTAACTTGTGCTTTTGGAGTTACTATCTAAAAGATCATTGCCTAATTTAAGGTCACAAAGATTTATGCCTATGATTTATTTTAAGAGTTTTATAGTTTTAGATCTAATATAAAGTTTTAAATTAATTTTTATTTGGAGTAGGGTAGGGATCCAACTTCATTATTTGGCATGTGGATATCCAACTGTCCCAGCACAACCTGTTGAAAAGATTATTCTTTCCTCCTTTCAACCATCTCTGCACCCCTGTGAAAAACTAATTAACTAAAAGGATTTTCTTTTTAGACTCTCAATTCTATTCCATTGATCTATACGTCCATTCGAGGCCAGTATGACACTGTGTTGATTACTGTAGTCTTATAGTATGTTTTGAAATTAGAGTGAATTCTCCAACTTTATTCTTTTTTTTCTCCGATGGTGGTGTTGGCTTTCCTCAGACCTTTGAATTTCCATATGAATTTTAGGATCAGCTTGTCAATTCCTCCAAAAAAGGAAGCTGGGATTTTGATGAGGATTGAACTCATGGATCAATTTGAAAAGTATTTCCACCTTAACCATATTTAGTCTTCCGATCCATGAACACGGGAAGTATTTCCATTTATTTATATCTTTTAAAATTTCTTTCAACAATGTTTTATACTTTTCAGTATACAAGTTTTGCATGTCTTTTGTTAAATTTATTACTATTTTATTATTTATTTTTTTAAATGTTCATTTAATTTGAGAGAGAACATGCATGTGTGAGCAGGGGAGGGGCAGAAAGAAATGGAGACAGAGAATCCCAAGCAGGCTCCACTGCCAGCGAGGAGCCTGATGCTGGGCTGGAACTCATGAACTGTGAGATCATGACTTGAGCCAAAACCAAAAGTCAGACACTTAACTAAGCCACCCAGGCACCCCTTATTATTTTTGATACTATTTTAAATGCAAATATTTTCCCAAATTTATTTTCATATTATTCATTACTGGTGTGTGGAAATATAGTTGGCTTTTGCATACCTTATATATTGCAACCTTTCTGAATTCATTTATTAGCTTTAATAGTTTTTGGTGGTTTCCTTAGAATTTTCTATATATAAGATCATACCATCTGGGAACAGAAATAGTTTTACTTCTTTCTTTATAGTATGAATGCCTGTTGTTTCTTTTTCTTGCCTAATTGTTCTGACTAAAACATGAAGTGTGATGTTGAATAGAACTGATGAGAGGGGCGCCTGGGTGGCTCAGCTGGTTAAGCATCCAACTTCAGCTCATGATCTTATGGTTGTGACTTTGAGCCCCACATCAGGCTCTGGAGCCCACTTTGGATTCTGTGTCTCCTTCTCTTCCTGTCCTCCTGCTGTATTCTCTCTCTCTCTCTCTCTCTCTCTCTCTCAAAAGTAAATGAATAAACATTTAAATAATTTAAAAAAAGAACTGATGAGAGTGAAATATCTTTGTCTTATTCCTGATATCAAGAGGAAAACTTTGTCTTTTACCATTAAGTATGGTTAGCAGTGAGTTTTCATAGATATCCGTTATCAAGTTGAGAAATTCGCTTCTATTCTTAGTTTATTGTGTTTTTATAATCAAATGCTGTTATGTTTTGTCAAATTTTTTTTTCATCTATTGAGATGATGTAGTTTTTTCTTTTATTATATTAATATGGTATATTGTCCAGAGCATAGCTGGAGACACCTGAGCTTCCAGCTGTCTAGGTTCTAGGTAGTCAATTAAAGCAACAAGCCAAAATGAAAGTAACAGTCAGACTTTTAGTGTAAGCAAGAAACTAAACAAGAGAAAGTACTAGTTCCCCCAGTGTACTGTTTCCCCATATAATGGGAGGGAGGTCAGATATATTAATGCAGACAGGGGGATCATCTCACTGCTGAGGGAGCCCCAAACAAAAGGGTCCTGATGTTTTATGGACCCAGGGATACAGGGGAGGGAGAGAGAGAAGGGTTATTAGTGTAAAAATACTTAATATTGAGTCAGAGTTGAGAAAAGTGTTTCAACTCCCCTCCCCCTAGAAAGTGGGCTTGCCAGAGGCACCTGAGAGAGGCTTTGGCTGAGGCTCCTCCAATAAGGAGGAAAGCCCTGAATGAAAGCTCCTGAACTAAGAAAGCACATATTCATAAGAGCAAGGATGGCCAGAGGGACCTGAATCCTTTACTGCAATTCCCAGTAAAGAATGTGATACAATGGCTATGCACTAAGTGTGGTGTGTGTGTTGGTGGGGCAGCTTTTCCTAAGAGGCCTATCAGATAAAACTTTGTAATTGTTTTTAGTCAGGCCTGAAAGATCACACGTAGAATTTTGGCCTGGAGCCAGACTCATATATTACATTGAGTAATCTTTGTATGTTAAACCAAACTTGCATTCTTGAAATAAATTCTATTTCATCTTGGTGTATAATCCTTGTTATAGGTTATTGAATTCAATGTGCTAGGTTTTGTTCATTTTTTGATGACTTTTTTGTCTACATTCATAAAAGATATTTACCTATATTTTTCCTTTCTTGTGACATCTAGTTTTGTCTAGTTTTGGTAGCAGTGTTATCTTGACCTCATAAGAAGAGTTCTGAAGTGCTTTCTAATTTGGGGGGAAGTTTGTGGAGGACTGATGTTCTTTAAGCATTTGGTAGAATTCACTAGTGAAACTATCTAATCCTATGTATTTTCCTTATACTTATTTCTTTTCTTTTTTTTTAAATTTTTTTTAGTTTTTAGAGACAGAGAGAGTGTGAGTTGGAGAGAAGGGCAGAGGAAGAGAGAAAGAGAATCTCAAGCAGGCTCCATGCTGAGCACAGAGCCTGATGCAGGGCTCAATCCCATGACCCTAGGATCATGACCTGAACCAAAACCAAGAGTTGGACACTCAACTGACTAAGCCACCCAGGAAATTTCTGATAGCTAATTCAATTTCTTTACTTGCTATAAATGTATGCAGATATTCTATTTCTCCTTGATCAATTCTGAAAGTTGCTTTCTGAGAATGTCTATTTTATCTAGATCTTCTTTCTTTCTTTCTCTTTCTTTCTTTCTTTCTCTTTCTTTCTTCCTTTTCTTTCTTTCTTTCTAAGCATACACACTTATTCATAGTGATATTTCTTGTAGGGCAGGTCTGCTAGCAATAAATTCTCTGGTTTTGTGTGTCTGGGAGTATCTTCGTTTCTCCTTCATTTTTGAAGGATATTTTTTCTTGGTTGACAATCTTTTTTCTTTCAGCACTTTAAATATATTTTTCTGCTACCTTCTGGCATCTGTAGCTTCTGATGAGAGATCAACTGTTACCTTATTGGGGGTCCCGTGTATGTATGAGTTTCTTCTCTTGTTGCTTTCAAGATTTTCTCTTTGTGTTTGACTTTCAATAGTTTTATTATGATGTATCTTGGTGTGGATCTCTTTGGTTTATCCTATTTGTAATTCATTCAGTCTCTTGGATGTGAAGATTATTTTTTAAAATCATATTTGGGAGGTTTTCAGCCATTATTTCTCCAAATATTCTGCTTCTTTGTCTCTTCTCTCCTAATACTACCATTATACCTATGTTGGTATAGTTGATGGTGTTCCACCAATTCTCTAAGGTTCTGTTCACATTCATTTGTTTTTATTTTTGTTCTATAGATGGGGTAAATTTAATTGACCTGTTTTCAAATTCACTGTTTTTCTATTTTGTCAACCCAGATCTGCTGTTGAGCATTTCTACAGAATTTTTCATTTCAGTTACTATACTTTTCAACTCCAGACTTTCTGAGTTTTTAAAAAATACTTTTTAGGTCCTTATTGATACATTTGGAGATGTTGTTCTTACACTTTCCTTTAGCTGCTCAGACATGTTTCCCTTCAGTATTTTGAAGATATCTAAACTAACGGATTTAAAGCCTTTGTCTAGTAAATCTGACAACAGGAACAGTAAATTTGTCAGTACATATTCCTCAGGAGCAGCTTCTAGAGATTGTTTTGTTTTGTTTTCCCTAACTATGGGTCAATCTTGTTTCTTTGCATGCCTCATTTTTGTTGTTGTTGAAAACTAGACATTTTCAATAATATAGTAATTCCAGAAATAATATTTCTCTGGGGGTTGGAAATCATCATAATTTAAATTCCTATGATTATGCTTACTTGGATATTGACATGAATCTTTTGGAAAGCTGCAGAAAGGACGAAGGGAAATGATGTCTTCTGGTCATGATCCACAGCCATCACAGATACCTATACAGTTAGAGTTGTATTCTTAAAATTTTGTTGGCAAATCATAACACTTTAGACTGCAGGAAATATTGATATTTAAATAGATTCTTTCCTGAATCCTGTTGTGAAGTGAGGAATTATACCTGTAATTATTTTACATAATTCAAAATTTTCATATGGGGGTTTTGTTTACATACAGTTACATCTATACCTCTTCTTAAAGCAAGCTGAAAAAGTAAAGTGTACTTTTGAGTAAGGTCTTGTGCAGGCTTTATCTACAAGGCTGATATAGACCATTGTTTATATTTCAAAGTAAACTTAAGTCAGCTTTGAATAGGTTCCAGAAAATTAGATTGCCTATGGTCTACCACTGCCATTTTCAAAGAACTTGCAAAAGTTCATTTATAGTATAGCATTTTACTGAAATTCATTTATAGTATAGCATTTGCAGGGACCATAGACAACTCTCATTCTAGTGACACAGACACTTCATAATCTTTATATTGAGATTTTAGACCCAAACAGTTGCTTGTCCCCTAGTTCAGTCTTCTCTGGCCAGTGCTGCTTTATTTCTTTCTCTCCCAGGCATTTTTCCATGGATGAGGAAGGTATGATGACATGGCTAGCAAGTACATATTTGGGTATGATTACACTTTTTTGAATGACAAAGCATTTATTTGAGTTCTTATTCAGTGCTAGCCACTTTTCATATATCGTTCCTTTCAATCTCAAAATCCCACAAGGTAGATACTATTATTCCCATCTGACAAATCAGAAAAGTGAGACTTGGAGAAACTCAATAATTTGTCCAGGGTCACTCACCTTGGAAATGGTGAAGCCAGAAGTAAAACTGAGGATCCCTCCTACTATAATCTTCTGGAAAAAATGTGGCATCCTCCAAGGCAGAAGAAGACATAAGCTGAGAAGTCCTGACTATGGTCTGCACTTAGAGGGAACTGTGGCCCTAGTGATTGCAGTTCTATAGCACTTCTGTGTTACAGTAATGGTTCTGAGTCTTTGACATCAGATATTATGTGACATATTCTGGCTCGAGTATTTAACTGTTGGTAGAAGACCCTTCAGTACCCTCTTCTCTGATACAAGTGATCAATCATGTTAGAAGTACATGTTCAAATGGGAAGTAAAGCAAGATTAAAGAATTACCTGAAGTAGCAGTACATTTTGTATGAGAACTGAAATAAATTTTTGTTGTTACATCACTGTGATTCTGAGTTTTTTTTAATAGAACAGCATAGGTATATCTATCCAGACATATAAGGATGGTAACTGCTCTTTGTATATACAGAACACCACAGACTCACCTATCCAGACTAATATAAGGATGGTAACTGCTCCTTGTATATATAGCATTCATTAATTTCACAGCATGAATTTTATAGAACAAAACTGTGATAGCACAGAAGAATGTGGAAATTTTGGCAGCATCCATTGGGTTTTTATAAAACACAATCTTCATATCCAATTTAAGCAGAGCTTTACACAAATGTGCTTAGAATAGAACTGGGATTTCCTTTTTTCCAGATCAATAAAACCCTAATTGGTTGACCTTTCTGGTCTGCTTCAAAACATTGTTTTTATGTCATATCATTTATTTATTCTTGATTTTCATTTGCTTTTCCTTTGCCCAAATACTCCTGGCAGAGGAAGCCTACCATATGTTTTATGAATTCACCAATAAACTCATTCATCAGAACCACTGTTTGTTCATTATAGTCAATTCTCATGAACCCATTAGGGCAGGACCAAAGGAATAATAAACATGAATCTCAATTACATTGCCTTGGACCAACCACCCTCTCTATTCAGGTAGTTTAATGACAAAAGATGATTATTTTTTTAAATCAGTTCCTTTCATTGCAATGCCTTACTTTCACACATGATCAAATTTGAGGGTTTTCTTTTCCAGGAAAAGAAACTGAAACTTTTATATCAATTATTCCAATGGTTCTTTCATGCCTCATTAGCATCAATTATCTCCAGGAGGAAGTGTAATAGGCCTGTAAATGGTTACTGCACTACAGCTAACAGCTGGAAATGGCTATGGTTCAAGCAAACAACTGACAATAGCAAAAGGACTTTAACCTGGAAGCTTAGAAAAAGAGGCCTGAGACTGAGAGTGATGGAAGGAAGTCACAGAAGCAAAGTCTTGTGGAGCAACAGAGGCATCCTCAGTTCTCCAGTGGCTCTAAGGTGTTCACTTTGCAGAGGAACTTAGCAGCTGGTACTGTTTTTTGTCCACTGGTGTGGATGAGAAATGCTAATACTTCTTATAAAAGGTTTAGCAAAGAACACCTAATAAGGAGAAGTGTCATTTTGAAAAAAGCCAGTCCCATTTAAAGTGACTTGTTTCCAGTATTGTGTCAAAAAGAGTCAGAAAAAGAACATAACTTTTTTCAGAAAAAAGTTAATTCTAAGTCTCTCTCTTTTACTCATTCATTTGTTGAATATCTACCACGTGCCAGGAGCTCTGCTGAGTGCTTTGAATAAACAATGAATAGGACACACTTACACCCTCAAAAACCTTCTCTAGTGAGTATATTTTTACCCTTTATTGTCTGTGCGGATAAAACAGGATTGTAAGATATTTATCATATGATAGTAATTTGTGACCAGAATTATGGAGGGGTGTTAGAAAGTGTAATTGAAGAAATAGTTGTGAAGACGGGGTAAACGGTACTCAGATCAGTGCTACTTGTTCTATCCAACTTTCTTGATATTTGCCTTCCCCTTGCACTATTAGGACATGAGGTCCCAGGGAGAGGCCAAATGACTCGAGGTATTCACACAGGTAGTCAGAATGGTGGTGATATCCTTAACAAGTGTTTAAGGAGGAGCAGATTGATGAGGTGGCAATAGTAGACAACTCAATAGTAGACATCCTGAGTTGGAGGTTCTTAAGGGATATCTAGGAGATGTTTTGTAGAGAGTAGATTTTTTTTTAAATTTAGAACAATGGATTTTTCTTTTTATTCTTGCAACTGCTAGTTGCTAGGGATGCAGGGAAAAATAGCAATGAAGGCTTAAAGGCATGTATGATTTAACTTCACAAATTACTCTGACATACAATATATCAACTGGATTTCAGGCAGAAAGCAGTTCACATGATCAAACTGTGTAGAGTTTGATAAAGGGACTACTCACAAACAGACAGGGTGGAAGGAAGCAGACAGGGTGAAGAAAAAACCAAGATGGTATAGCATCCCAGAGCTCATAATAGCAGGAAGGCTTATCAAAAGGAGAGAGTGGTTATTAGTTTCCAGAGAAGGAGTAGAGAGCCCTTGGATGGGAGCTGTGGCCTTCAGTAGAGAGATGACCTATGGAGCCTTCCCAAGGAGGAAGCCCATCTCCTCGTGTTCATGTCTCCACTGGCCTGACTGGAGCCAGAGGACAAAGATGCCCTCTGATAGAGTCTTCCGGGTGGCCTAGAGCCAGCATAAAGTAGGATACAGAAAGTTGGGGGGTAGATCTAGAGAGGCAAATAAATGTCTACCACACGTATGTAGTTCATGCAGTCTTTGCAACAGTCCCATAATGATAATAGTAATAATTAACCTGGACTGAGTGCTTGACATATGTCAGACAGTGTATTGGTGCTTTATACCTTAACAAACCCTCACAACAACCCTATGAGGTGGGTACTATTATTTATACTACTGTTGAGGCAGACACTGAGGCTTAGAGATACTAATTTACTCCTTTACTCAGCTAAAAAATAGTAGGGCTGCAATACAACCCTAAGAGTCTGTCACCAGAAGCACTAGGTCTTTCTACCTGTCCATCTCTAAGACCTACTATTGCCTACATGAGAAAACTGAAGCTTAGACAGTTTAAGTGATTGATTCAAGTCAACATGGTTATGAAATAATGATCCCCTGATGGACTCAGCTGTAAGTCTCACACTTTCCCATGACATTTTGAAGTTATGAAAGAGATGGGTAAGAAAGGACCATGGGAACACAAAGGCAGTTTGATCTGAAAAGAGAGTGGGGTTGAGTTTGTATTGTCTGTTTTCATCAGGTTGAGGAAGTAGCATGAGGAAAATCATGGAGATGGTCTTATCAGGCTAGAGAAGAGGGTACTGGAGAAAGTGCTGAAGATAGCATTTAAGAAACCAAGGCATTAAAATTGCCAGAAAAGCCTATTGTCTAAAAGGGGGAAGAAAATTCAAAGAAGAGAACCAAGAGAAGCTTGGAGGGATTAAGTCACATAACCAAGCAAACAATGGTTAAGAGCAGCAACAGCATTTACCTGACTTCAAAAGTAACACTCTTTCTAGGAGAGCACACAGTCTGTCCTTAGATACTCCTTTATTCCACACCAAGAGAGTTAGAGTTTTCTAGAGTTCCATGACCTTCTCTGACTCCCAGCAGGAAATCTGAAGAGATTAGGTTCAGATGCCCAGCAAAATGACCTATTTTTTCCTAAACTCTTTTTTCTTTACCTTTTCTTCAATCCTATCTTACCACTCTTCCCTAATTATGTTGAAATATCTCTGCCTACAAGCAGGATATCCATTCCCTCAAATAATATTTACTGAGTCTCTACTATAATAGGTATTATTTCTAGGTGCTGGAGACTTGGCAGCTAGCAAAACAGAGAAAAGTCTCTGTCATGAAGAAAAAAGTTAAAATGGGAAATTTTTATGGAGGTTGCAATTTTAAATAGAGAGGTCAGGAGATTACATCTGGGATGCCTAGGGGATAAGAAAAAGAGCCATAGGAACATCTGGGGAAGGAACATTCAGACAGGGAAAGCGGAAACAAAGGCTTGAAGACTATCTATTACTCTAAGTGTAATGGAAGACATTGAGGTTTTTAAGCAGAGAAAATACATGACTCAAATCATATTGTAAAAGGCTCACACTGGCTGCTTGGGGAATGGGCTGTAGGTGGATGAGGACAGAAGTAGGAGACTATTGCAATAATTTGGGCAGAGATTACGGAAGCTGTGTTGAATGTGATTAAAAAGAAAATGGCAGTTTCTGGTGTTTATGGTAGAGCTGACAAGGCTTACTGATGAATAGGATGTGGGACAGAGAGAGAAACAAAAGAGTCAAGATGACTCTGTGAGTTTTGGCCAGGAAGTTAAAAGAATGGAGTAGGCATTTTCCGAGTTGGTGAAGACTGCAGCAGGAGTTCAGTTTCAAACATGATAGGTTTGAGATGTCTTTTAATATTGAAGTAGATATGGTGAGAAGGCAGTGAGATATGAGAGTCTGTAGTTCAGGAAAGAAGTCCAACATGGAGATATAAACGTGGGTATCATCAGCATGCAGCTGTTATTTAAGGGCATGAAGCAGAAGCTTCTTGAGATGGTATATTTAGTGAAGTTTGATTTTGAAGTGCTCCAACCTTCAGAGGTATATACATGAGTGAAACAAGCTATGGGGAAGAGACAACAAAGAGTTATTTGGACAATGGTGAATGGGAGTTCACAAATGTGGCCCAAAGGTAGCAGTCACCCCTCAGATCTAGCTGATTTCTGCCCTGAATAATGGACAAACTGGCCCAGTGGCATCAGAACTCCCCAAGAAAACACATCTCTAGATCACTAGTTGGTAACCTCTGCCTTACAGGCAGGAATCTAAAAATTTGGTTCTGGATTTTTCCCCCAACACTGTCATACTATTTACTCAGTTTCATCTCTGCTCACAAGCACAGGTTTTGCATACTACCTAGTACTTGATGTTGTGGGCCTGGATTTTTCTTTAATTCATAAATCTACGCTTCACCTTTTGGAGGACCAGTGGTGTGCTGGTACTAACCTCTACTGCCTCATGAGAACCAATTTTATGTTTGGTGTAATTTTTCAAGCTAGATGATAAACACAGTCATTATTAAAAATTACACAAACTTACATAAATTATATTAAAAACAAATTCATTAATACTTAGAACTCATCAGTTCCTAATAATTTTACTACATTTTATCATTATGTGTACTTCTGAGGGTTTTTAAAACTTTAGCTATATCCATATTCTAGAAATACTACATGGTTATGCTACATAGAAATACTACATAGTTATGTAGTAAAAATACTACATAGTTATATATTCTTTCCCTAACTCTGCTTTCAGTGACTCATGTCAGTAGCTTTAAATGGGCCACATGGGAATATTTATACCATGGAAATTGTCAAACAATACAAATCAGAGCTATTTTCCCTGGAAAGCCAGTTTAAAACCTCTGTCAGCATACCATTGTGCAAATGTCATCCTTGGGAATTCATCATAGCTGATACAAACTGGAAATGACAATGGTAGACAAGCATGCAGAGATTAAAGTTCAGATCCACTATTCCTTAATTCCTAACAGAATATTTCCTTGATGATTATTTTTAAAATAAGTCTACAAGATTGCTTCATGGATCTTTTGAGACTGGCTTTGGAGAATCCACACCTATAATTTGCACCTCCTGCTTTCCAGCAGCAACTACAAAGATGGATAGGATGCACTACAGAAGGTCAACAGACCATACCCCAAGGAGTTCCCTGGAAAATAGCTTCACATTTTGAACACATCAGTGTCTCCTGACTTCTATCCAATGATAAACCTTATAAAAATGCAACTGAAAAGAGTACATAGCTTTACCCAGAGTTCAAGATGTAAAGAGAGATAAGTATAAGTAGAACAGTGGGGAAATAGTTCCTTAGGGAGTAAAATATATATTCCATTTTAAAAAATTCGATGGCTTTGTAATAAATAAGTCTTCAACCATTCATGGGTTCAGACTGGGCATCATATAGTTCTCATGTAGGTAAAACCAAATGAGGCTCACTTTCCCCTTCCAAGTTTCCTGAAGCTAACCCTTTTCCTTCCTTTTACATGCCATCTCCACAAATAGAGCTAGTAAAAAGTATCTGTTACAATGACCTCGACTTTACCATTCATGGAAAATCTCTCTAAATTATAGGCTTTTTCTCATACAGACCATTTACAGTGGGCATAATACAAGGCTGTGTTCAACCATGCCACTCTTTGAACTAGCTGTACCATGTTATTACCACACTAAACTGGAGTGGCCAGTTTTTCTATAAATAAATATCCTCCTCACTGGGTAGATGAAAATCCTTAGTAGCAGTTTCTGTATTATTGATTTTCTGGTTTCTAGCTTCTCTGCTGGGAATGACTTTTGAGTTGTTTTGAAAAAGAGAAGTCTTGTAAACACTTGACTGTTGCTGGACTTGAGAAAAATCCGATTAGCAGGGAATCAATAACATTATTACTCAGCTGGGTTCCCTGTAATTCTTCCATTTCTGGGCCAGGTGGGTAGATGAGGGTGAGGAGGTGAGCTCTTTCAAAGAGATTGTATGTTCTTCCTGATCCCATTTATTTCTTTGCAACAGTCCTTTAATTTTGTGGTGTTGGAAATGGAGCTAATAACAACAATTTGAACATGACTGGCTTCCTTTCTGTGAGGGAGAACAAAGCCGAGATTATTGGCTTTGACAAAGGTGATTAGAAGCTTAATCAACCACTCTGTGAGACACCCCATCATCCACATGAAATAAAGTCCAGGAACTTACTAGAATTGTATAGCTTTTCACACAACAGCAGAAGTCCATGCAAACATTATATCTTCAGGTCAGTGGTTTGGTTTTGGTTGCCATTTGTCTTGTTTTCTCTTTCTATAAACCCTCTAAAGAGATGTATTGGAGATATCAAAAGGCAGGATGTCTTGTAGAAGCCTCAGACACCATCTAACTTCCTTCACTGCCATCTCTTGAGTTCCTACAGCTACATCCTGTAGACCTGGGAACAACTTCCTGGACAGGAGCCCTGGTCAGAAACCTGTAATCCCAGAGTCATACCAGCTGTGTAGATCACAGCTGAGTTGTAATCTTTTGCACCCATTCTGATACTGTTTTCTTACGAACTAGCCCTGAATTCCTCAACTTTTGCCTTAGGGCTTGGCAATTTATGCTGCCCTCAACAGACTTCCCATGATCAAGTTCCTGCTACCTTATAACTCTCTTCATCCTTGCTAGGGTCTGCCCACCTGACTGTGCAGCATGTGACCACTAATGACCAGAGTCCCTGTTGTGAGTCCACTTTTTTGGCTTTTCATCTATTATAGCCACCTGGCTTTCAGTCCTAGCTACACATTTGAACCACAAATGAACTTTTCTGGGCTCCACCACTAAATATTCAGATTTAGTTGGTCTTATGTTGAGACATTGATAATTTTTTTTAAATTAAAGGCCTTTGTTATGGTCTGAATTATGTGCCACCCCCTCAAGTTCATATGTTTAAGGCCTAACCCCCAGTACCTCAAATGTGACTGCTTCTAAAGATAGGGTCTTTAGATAGGTAACTAAATTAAAATGAAGTCATTAGGGTGAATTGGAATCTAATATGACTAGTATCCTTATAAGAAGAGGAAATTAGGACACAAATGTGCACAGAGAGAAGACCATGTGAAGACACAAGGGGAAGAAGCCCAAAACAAACCAAAGAGAAAGACTTCAGAAGAAATAAACTGCTGACTTCTTGATCTCAGATTTTCAGCCTCCACAACTGTGAGAAAATAATTTTTGTTGTTTAAGCCACTCAGTCTGTGGTATTTGTTATGGCAGTCCTAGAAAACTAATATAGTCCTTAAATAGATTCAATAAGTAGCCAGTCGTGGGAACCACTAATCTGGTTCTGAAGTTCTAACTTCATCAAATCACCTGGAGAGCTTGTTAAAACACAGGTTGCTGAATTCAAGCCTTAGAGTTTCTGATTCTGTATATCCTGAGTGGGGACTGAGAATTTGCATTTCTATCAAATTTTCAGGTGATACTGACACAACTAGTCCCAGGACCATATGTTCAAACCAATGTACTAATTGATGTGTTGCAGTTGGTCTTCCTTGAGTCTCCAGCTTCTCCTGTCAATTCATGATTGTTTTATGGAACAGCTTCAGTGTCCAGGGGTTCCCTAGTTCTTGGTCCTTGTTCCCCTGGACTGACCAAGTCAGCTGCCCTTGATTCATACACGTATCTCCTTAGGAAAACGGAAATAATTAATTTAAAATTATAGTATTAATTTATAATTAATTTTTTAACATTTATTTGTGAAGAGTCAATAATAATAATGCTGTTTTAGATTTGAAGAGTACTTTGCAGTGTGCCATGAAAAGGACACATGTGAAACTCCATCACGCATTACCCACTATATTACACACTTTAGTCCTGTGAGGCCTAATCACACTGGAACTTTTCAGTTCTTTCTTCCTCATATCCATCTCTTTAATTCAGGATTAGTCGATGAATGAGAATTTCACTATAGGAAGCCATTCCTATCCCCTGCTTATTCCTAAAGGTATCTTTAAAGTTCAACTTGCCCAACCTACACTTTTAAGCACCATGGGGGGGAGGACAGCCTTACTCTGTGAATAACCTTTATGCCTCCATTGAACAGGCCAGTAGAAAGCGTGAATTAAGTATGCAAAAATGGCTGTTGATCAAACAGAAAATGAAACTTATATCCTACAAAGAATATGTTATTTCTCGCCTTTCTTCCTTTGCATATTCTCTTTCTTCTTCTGGGCTGCAAGACCCCCTTCTTCACCTAACTTAGGCTTCAAGATTTAGTACAAAATCTGTTCTACATTGAATTTGTGCCCTAGCAGAATCCATAGCTCCCCTTCGCTTTGAAATTCAGTGGCTAATTGATTTAGTTGTCCCATTGATAAGAGCTAACCTTTAGAGAGCTCTGTGCAAAGTGCATTCACATGTGTAATTTCATTTAATCCTCACAAGAGTCACCTAGGGGCTTTTAAACATTACATTTCTCATCCCCACCTGAGACCAGCTACATCAGAACATCTGGAGATGAATCCTAGGAGTTAACATTTTATAGAGCCCCTTGTGATTTTAATGTACAGCCAAGACTGGGAATCACTGAGCCAGATGGTCCACATTTATGGCACAAAACATAAACTTAACCTTGTTTGAATGAGTTCTTACAACCTGAAGAAGATTTAAAAGTGGTTCAAAAAGTTCTTCTCCATTCTTGGTCTCTCTTCTCCCTTCTCCAGTTTTCAGCTCTTCTCCACAGTTTAGGACCCAGTTCCTTGACCTGCTTTCTAGACCAAAACACTTTCAGTCCCCTGTCGTTCCTCTTATTTGCTTCCCCAATCACCACTGTGTTCAGCAAAACAAAAATAAAAACCGTGCTCAAACTAGCCCTTGCGGGAGTCTCAGTCCATTTCAATACCAGTAGGGTAATTACCTATTCAAAGAGAGCCCTTTGAGGGAGAGGCCTTGGCGTGTCTTTTTTATCTTCAGTTATAAACATTCAACAAATGAGAGCAAATTACTTGCTTAGTGATAAGGCTGGTAGTGGAGATGATACAGGGATTTTGTAAATTGGATTAAAGATCTTGGAATTCCTTTATGGGGTACCCTTGAAAGGATTTACACTAGTGAGTTACAGGTTCAAACTAGCATTTGCAAAAGATAACAGGGGCTGCAGATAAACTGAAGAGTACTCAGAGTTAGGAAAATGAGAGCTGTAGGGTAGAGGGGAAAATATTTTAGAAGTGGAATCCATAAAGCAGCTTAAAACAATACAACTCTCCATTCCTCTCTGTCATTGCATTTGTCCATGAGAAGACCAGATGTCACTCCACAGGGGAACCTTTGTATTTTAGAATGTGTTATAATATAAAAGCATTTTAACACCTACTTAGCATAATTTAATCATTCTGACCCCTATTTCCTTTTTAAATTAAACACAAGCTTGGCTTTTAAACAAAGAATGGAAGTGGAAAGCCAAAGGTAATTAAATATAAACTTTCCTGGTTTTCTTTTCTTGACCAACATTGGTGTCTGATTTAAGTGTTCAGAAAACATAATGTTTTACATCCAACAGTAAAAGGTTCTAAATCAGCTGGAAGCAAGAACAAAAACACTAAAATAAGCCTTAGCTGTCCCTTTAATCCATTGCTTTGCACATATCTCTGCATGTGTTCATTATAAATTCTTAAAAGTTATTAAACCAACTGGTACCTGAAGGTTATAATGTACTGGAACTTCTAGAAGTGCAACCCCACATTTCACTCATAAGGAACTGCTCAGGGTTCACCAAACGTCCTGGCATTCAAGACCTCTTCCAGTGGTATCTAAGAGGACTCTGTATATGGGACCCATGTAAGCCATATGTTGTGTGCACAGGACAGTTCCTATTTATGCTTATAATATGGGCCTAATTTTAACCTCACCCCTTCCCCTTTCATTTTCAAAGCGTCTTGATTCAGACTACAAATTACTTTATCATCCCAGCTGTGAGGGACAGAGCAAATGTTTAGTGTTGTGAGGGGAAACGTTTCTCCAAAATAAGACAGTTCACTTTTTCTTTTCTTGACTCTCTGAATAACTGAACTGGGTGAGTGGCAGAATCATGTGCTTCCATAAGTTGCGGCTAGGAAGAGCCATGGAAAAGGAGTGGGAGTAAGCTGCGGTGGGAAAGGAAGATTACAGATTTCTCAAATCCTCATTGTGCATGATCAGAGCTGTGGAAGCAGCAAGGGAACTCTACTATGGATACCAGTGGATCAAGGCAAAATTATTGATAAACATAAGATAGCCACTTTTCCTGAGACCTAGATCTTAACATCTCACCGGCAAACTGAGTTAGAAACTTCCTGGAAAATTCAATGATAAAAGACAGACTCTCCAAGGGGCCAATGGCATGTTATTAGGGCAAGAAGTTGAGGGGACTGGAAAGCCAAGTTGGACAGACTCTAAGTATGCCTGCAGTGTGGCTTGAGGTGGGGAACTCTGCCATCTCTGTTGGTAGGCTGAATTTCATCTTCATGCCTCCTCTGGACTGATGACTGTGCCATCCTGAACAAGTTGCCTAACCTCTCTGTGCCTTGCTTTTCCAAACTGGGAAATGAGAAGCATCAGAAGTGATAACATCACTGATAAAGATATTGCTTTATTTTACAAATTAAAAAAAAAAATCTTACTCCATTATTCTTTTTTCTAGTCTGAAGCTTCTGTAAGAAAGGGAGCAAATCTATGTCCCTCATACATTTATGGAGCCTTTTCTTGGACTAGGCTATCCCTGCGTAGACTGAAACTTATCATTGCTTATCAACAAGAAACTCCAAAATTGTGTTGAAAAGTCATAATTTTCATTTAGATGACATATGTACATCCATACAAATGAACGAAATTAATGCTTTGATTTTTGTGGCTTCACAAACTCGTCCCTATAAGAAAAAATAATCTTATTGGGTTTTTGAAAGTAAAAGTCTAGATTCATTTTCAGTTACATAAACATAGCTTTAATATTTGAGGAACTAGACTAGTCTCAAATCCCAGAGGTCAGCAAAATAAATAAATATTGTTTGTTTATTTTGAGAGAGAGAGAGAGAGCGAGAGAGAGAGCGAGCAGGTGCAAGCAGGGGAGGGGCAGAGAGAGAGAAAGAGGGAGAGAGAGCGAATCACAAGCAGCCTCTGCACTGTCAGTACAGAGCCTGACTCGGGGCTCAATCTTACGAACTGTGAGATCACGACCTCAGCCGAAATCAAGAGTTGGAACCTTAACCAACTGAGCCACCCAGGTGCCCCAATATTGTTTTTTTTTTTTAAAAGATAAACCTAACAGGTTTCTGAAACCAGTCTTATAAGGAATGTCAATGCTTATAGTACACAGTGAAAAAGTTTAAAAATGTAAAGTTTACAAATGTTCTTTTTTACCTCATTTGCTAAGGTATTGGATCTTCTTTCTCCTCTCCTCACCCACACTCCCCAGTAGATTGTTTTACAGATAAAAGCCTTGCTGTTCAAAGTCAGGTTTTGAGGGGCACCTGGGTGGTTCAGTCGGTTAAGCGTCCGACCTCAGTTCAGGTTATGATCTCAGGGTTCCTGAGTTCCAGCCCTGCATCTGGCTCTGTGCTGACACCTCAAAGCCTGGAGCCTGCTTAGGATTCTATGTCTCCCTCTACCTCTGCCTCTCCCCTGCTCACACTATCTCTCTCAAAAATAAAAATAAACATTAAAAGAAATAAAAACAAAACAAAAAACAAAGTGAGGTTTTGAGTCAGCAGCATGGACACCACCTGGGAGCTTGTTAGAAATGAATCTCAGACCCCACCCCAGAGCTACTGGATCAAGAATCTGCATTTTAACAAGCTCTCTGGGTGATTTTCATGCACAACCAAGTTTGAGAAGTACTGGATTAGAAAATACTTGGCTAGGAATAGCATAGATCATAAAACTAAGTCAAATAGAAGAGTAAGTGGAATTAAAATACCTTGCGCTTGCCTCTGAAAGAAATTATATTAATCCTCAGAAGGCTCTTTTCTTATCCCTGTGTGTGCACTGATGTCTGCCTCTGTCTTCTCTTACCACTTGTTTATGGTATCATTCTCTTTCATATTATGTATGGTGGTTACATGTAATTGTACTTAAACTTTATAATTGCTATTACTTAGCAAAATTTCAAACTTCCTCTGAAATTACTTCACTCCCAACCCTACAATATGCTCTATTTACACAGCCTATATCTGTTTCCTTTTCTCTGAGACTCCCTCCATAAAAGCAGACATAATATGAAATAAAAGAATGGTTTGGCTTGGGAATGCACGGATTCTGGGAGTGCAGCCATGGATCAGTGCCAACCAGAATTGGATGAATGATACCAGGGGTAAAGCAGTACTAGGGATCTTCATTAGCAGAAGGAGGAGCATATTTTAGTCATGGGTAAAGAGGAATTCTGTTTCAGAACGAACAGTAACTGGGGAGAATATACATTTCTGAGGGCTGAAACATGGAATACTCAGTTGATAGTGCTTTCCAGAAGCACTATTAATGGAAGAAGCAGCTTAGGAATTATTTTTTTTTCTACTACATTTCTACTAATAAATTATAAAATTTCTTCCCAGTTAAAATTAAAGAAATAAAAATAAAAGGAATAAAAATAAAAAGAACAGGCTCATTTTGATTGAGGAGGACACAGCAGATGAGATAGTATAGTTACAGGGTAGAAAGAACAAAAGCTATATAGTCAGATGTACATACTAGAGTTCAAATCCCACATTTCCCACTTACAAACCATAAACATGACCAAATTGCTTGACTCTCTCTGTAAATTTCTTGATTTATCACCTGTAAAATGGGAATTTTAATACTTATCTTGAAGAATTGTTTTAGATAGTCAAATGAGATGATGTACTTACAGTCTCTAGGATAGGTCCTGGTTCTTAATCACTCAATGAATATTAAATATCTCTTTTCTCCTTTCTTCCCTAATTCTATTCTGAATCAGCAGGGAGGATTATATGATATGATTGACTAAATAACCTGAGAGCTGGTCACTACTGTGATTGAAAACCAAATGGGTGAATGTGATCTGCACATAGCAGCACTATAAACAGACACATGGGTATTATTTGTGTGGATTATACTGATATGCTGAGGGAACAGGGCTGATTAGTGTGAGTAAATGTGAAGGTTAGTATGATTCTGGAATTCCTCTGCAGCCTCCAAAAAGAACCATGCCATCTTCAAATACTTTCCAATATTTGAGAGGCCCTTCCTTTCTACTGTCTTACTTTTTTAAAAAAATTGTATTTAAATGTCAATTTATTTTTGAAAGAAAGACAGAGCATGAGCGGGGGAGGGGCAGAGAGAGGGAGACACTGAATGTGAAGCAGGCTCCAGGTTCTCAGCTGTCCGCACAGAACCTGATGGAGCTCAAACTCATTAACCGTGACATCATGACCTGAGCTAAACCCAGACACTTACTGAGCCACCCAGGCGCCCCTCTACTGTCTTACTTTTGAAGACTATGGAGGAAGTGATTCTAAAAAGGAAAATGTTACTGAAATGCATACATGATTTTAATTTTTCTACAAATATCATTCCCATCTCATTCATTCAGGCATTAATTCAATATTTAAGTATTTACAGTGCCAGATATTGTGGTAGGTGCCAAAAACACAGGAGTCAACAAAACAGCCATCCAATTCAAGAAAGAGAAAGGGATTATATGTCAATGTAGTTCCTTCCTAATCTTAGGCTTGCTATCCAAAAGCAAAGCAATTCATTTTTCCCCCCTTACTTTTTTCCCTTTGCATATTTGTTTTGGGTGTCTATTTCTCACCCTTTGTAATTCACAGCATTTTGAGTATATTTTTCTTGGTATTAGGGATGTTAAATTTTATTCAGCTTAATTCTACTAAATCTCTTTGAAGTTTTTCCTTGATAACTTGATTCTATTTCCTTATGTGCATTATATGGACTTCTTTTTTGTGTGAAAAGGAGGAACCATAACTATAAATTCCAGATATTTTACCCTTTTCTAGACTAGATCTACTAAAATTGCTAATATGCAGAAAATGGGGGGAGGATAGCCGGACCACAACTCAGAGACAAAGAAGATTTTTGTTTGTTTATAGCTGGCCTGATTCCATTCACAGGCAGTTTGCTTAACCAAGATAAACAGTATTTCAGCTCTATCCTGAGATAAACATATGTAGATGTAGAAAACACTGGTAGACTGATGACCCAAATCTTTCATGCCTCTCTAATATCCACTCCCTTCGCAATGTACTTCACAGACACCCACTAAGAAATGGAAATTTACTTTCCCACCACTTGGGTCTTGAGCTGGATTTGTGAGTTACGTTAGCTAACAGAATGAGGAGAATGTGAGTTTATGCCACTTTTGAGTTGAGGCTTCAAGAGGCCTCGTATTAATACTGCCTAGGTGCTATAAACTAAGCGGAGGCTATCCTGCTGGTAGAGAGTCATAAGGCCGATTTACTTGTCACCCTAGTCAATAACCAGACATGTGAGTAAAGCTATTCTAGACCAGCTAGGTCCCAAGTGACACCCTGGTTGATTGTAGATGCATGAGTAAGCCCAGGATTAGGGCTGATCTAGCCTGAATGTAGAGCTGAACTGTAGACTCATGAGCATTAAAAAAAAAAAAAAAAAAAAAAATCCATGGGGCACCTGGGTGGCTCAGTTGGTTAAGCATCAGACTTCGGCTCAGGTCATGATCTCATGATTCATGAGTTCGAGCCCCACATCGGGCTCTGTGCTGACAGCTCAAAGCCTGGAGCCTGTTTTGCATTCTGTGTCTCCCTCTCTCTCTCTGTCTCTCCCCTGCTTGCACTCTGTTTCTGTCTCTGTCTCAAAAATAAATAAACATTAAAAAAATCATTTTAAGTTTCTGTGTTTGGAGTAGTTTGTTACTTACCAATAGCTAACTAATTCCAAATATTCTCATTTAAATGATTTCATGGTTTACTTCAGGTGATACCAATTTTTCCTTTTCATCGTCTCCTTTCACTTTGAATTCCAGCCTTAGTAAAACTATTTTTTTTTCTCTTTTTTTAAAAGAAGAAAATCTGAAGGCAGTGACATGCTGGCAAATATTTCACAATAAAGCTCTTAGGAAAAAAATATGTGTGTATATATATGTACATACATGTATGTTTATTACAGATTTTACATTTATAAAGAATGTGTAACACATAATTTATAAATAATAAAATATGAAATGTTCTTTTGTAAATTCCAGATATCCAATTGATTCTCATAGAATGCTTTTGTTAGTTTTTATAGAACTTTGTATGCAATTCAACCATGATTTAACAAATAAAGTCATATCCAACCTGCTACCTCTTTTCCAATAATTTTTTTGTCATTAAATCTGATACAGGATTTATTATTGAGCTAGTACTAACTCTTGTACAAAAGTCATATTCATTAAATAGAAAACTCTTTCATCTTCAGCAATAGACACAGCACACTAAGTGCAATTTACATTTACTCCATTACTTTCTTTAGTCTAAGCAATCAATAAGACAATAAATCAGGCCTTGATTTGTAATGTTAGCTACTTTCCATGGTGAAACATTGCTATCATGGCCATTTTCAAGCTACCAGTACAACATCACTAAAATGGAGTTAGAAAGTGATTCTCTGTAGCACACCATCATATGGTATTTTCACCATGCTGATATAATAGCACTAAATAACCTCAAGTGCACAGATAATATTAGTGTAAAATAAATGAGATGCAATGAGCTTTGAATATTTATGACCTTTATTTTCTTAAAAAAATTTTTTTTAATGTTTATTTATTTTTGAAAGAGACAGAGGGTGAGTGGGGGAGGGGCAGAGAGAGCAGACAGAATCTGAAGCAGGCTCCAGGCTCTGAGCTGTCTGCATAGAGCCTGATGCAGGGCTTGCACTCACAAACTGTGAGATCATGACCTGAGCTGAGGTCAGACACTTAACCCACTGAACCACCCAGCCGCCCCATGACCTTTATTTTTAATATAATCTATTGAACTAAAAATTTATAAAATTAAAAATATTTTTTCTAATTTTAGAGAGCAAGTTGGGGAGAGGGACAGAGGGAGGGAAAGAGAAAATCTCAAAGCAGGGCTCGATCCCATGACCCTAGGATCATGACCTAAGCCTAAATCAAGAGTTGAGGACACTCAATCAACTAAGCCACCCAGTTGCCCCTAAAATTTAATTTTTAATAAGAGTAATTAACAATTGGCTTATTAAATTCCTAAAAATATTAACAATCAAATGAACTAGCTCCAGTACACCCTTGCTGAAGGATGATGGAAACACATGTTAAAATAGTTATAATAGTTATTATAGTAATAAGTATACTAGTAATAGTTACATATAATAATAATAGCACACTAATTGATTATTAGTAGAATCTAATTGTTACAATAACACCTATTATTAGTATAATAGTTCCCATACATCTAGTGCACACTAGATCCCAGGTATTGTTCTAAGTACTTTAGATTCATAATCTCTTTTATACCTCACAATAGTTTGGTGAGGTTTGTATCTCTATTTTACAGATGAAGAAACAGAAGCAATAGAGGTGATAGCTTGTCTAAACTCATAAAATTATAATGGGTTCCCACAAAGACAGATATGTTATATCAAAAATTTATTGTGGCTATAAAGATGAAATCAATATCCTGATGAAGCTTAGAATTTAGCAGTGAGAACAATAGCTCTATTGGCAGTGTGAATAAAAATCCAAGACTGTTTAAGAGAGGGAGACATCAATGGAACCTGGGGAGGGAGAATGGGGATTTGCTGAAGTCTTTGTGGAGATACTATCAGCAGAATGAAAGTGGGTACTTACGGTAAGAAGGCATTATAGGGGAAAAGTTTGTGAAGTTCATGAAGAATGCTTGGAAGTCTGAAAGTGGAGTTGTTTGGTGTGGCTGGAGTAGAGGCTGAGTATGAGCAAGTGATGGCAGTGAAAATGGAGAGTTAGGGGCGCCTGGGTAGCTCAGTTGGTTAAGCATCAGACTTCGGCTCAGGTCATGATCTCCCAGTTCGTGGGTTCGTGAGTTTGAGCCCCACATGGGGCTCTGTGCTGTCAGCTCAGAGCCTGGAGCCTGCTTTGGATTCTGTGTCTCCCTCTCTCTCTGCCCCTCCCCCACTCGTGCTATGTCTGTCTCACAAAAACAAATAAAAAAAAATTAAAAAAAGAAAATGGAGAGTTAATGTGAAGCAGATAAGACAGAAAGCCTGAGGAAAGGATTTTGAGGGTGATTACAAAGTAGACATGTGCAGCCAAGAAAGGCAAAGAAGCAAAACCAAATAGAACTGATTAACAGGAGCTTTTGATCTACCAGAAGCCCTGGTGAGACTTTTGTATGTATGTGATTGTAACTTCTATATGTTAACTTGCCTAGGCCATAGTACCCACATTTTTGATCAAACACTATTCTAGATGTTTCTATGAATGTATCTTTTTGGATGGCATTAACATTTAAACCAGTAGACTTTAGATGAAGCAGATTGCCCTCCATAAAGTGGATTGGTCTTATTCAATCAGTTTAACGCCTTAATAAAAGGATTGACCTCCCCCAAGACAAAGGGAATTCTGCCAGCAAGCTGCCTTTAGACTTAAACTGTGACCCTCCCCTGGGTCTCCAGCCTGCTGTCCTATTGCTGTCCATGTTTGTGTCCCCCAACTCCCAAGTTCATATGTTGAAATCCTAATCTTCAAAGATGAAGCTATTAAGAGGTGGGGCCTTTAGGTGGTGCTTAAATCATAAAGGTGGAGCCTTCATAGATGGGATTAGCGCCTTATAAGGGAAACCCCACAGAGATTCCTAGCCCCATCTATTGTCTGAGGACACAGTGAGGAGGCACCGGCTAATCTGGAGCTAATCACAAGAATGCTGGCACCTTGATCTTGGGCTTCCTAGCCTCCAGAACTGTCAGCAATACATTTTTGTTGTTTATAAGCTACCCAGACTGTAGTATTTCGTTACAGCAACCTTAATGGACTAAGACACCTACTCTTCATATTTTGGACTAAACAACCTCCACAACTGCATGAGCCAATTCCTTAAAATCTATCTATCTATCTATCTATCTATCTATCTATCTATCTATCCATCCATCCATCCATCCATCCATTCAACCAACCAACCAACCAACCAACCAACCAACTAACCAACCACACATTCTTTTGGTTGTTTCTCTGGAGAACCCTAAGACAATATGCAATATACAGGTGGGCACCAGTATAGAAAGCTATGGGCATAAAAGGAAACTTTTATTTAAGGTGATATTTAAAAAATAAAGAAGCTCCAAGTAGCCATAATATTTTTAAACATAAATGAAAATAAAAGTCACTGAAATTGAGGAAATCGAGAGTAGGTTGTTGGTTAGGCCACTTTTAAGATTTGATGGTATAAAGAACAGAGTAAAAGAAGATAGTGAGAGTCAGGTGTCCTAGAACTATGTTGAGGTCACCTGGAGAGGTGACAGGGCAAAAGGGAGAAAGATGGAAACCTTGATGCTGTGGGTGTACATACAAATGGGATTTTCAATGATGATACTGGAACAGTGGTCTGGAAGGAGGTTGGTGATTCCAAAAGGAAGCAATGTTTAGAAACTGAATGTGGAATGGAATACGTTACCTCCTCAAGAGGGATTGCAAGGGACATGATATCAATGGCAACAAATTTGCCTTTTCATTGAAGGCAGCTCCAGAATTCTGGAGGCAACAATATGGCTGGAAGGCAGATTGTGGACTCGTTTGGAAGCTGAATTTCCATAGTGTTTTTACTTCATATATGTTTTCAGTTAATAAAAATAATGAGTTAATAAAAATAATAAATAAATATTAAAAAGTTTTCTAAAAATGCTTGTATTCATATTGCTTAAGTAAGCAGAAAGAGAAAGCATTAACTTTCTAAAAATTATTATATTGGTGTAGCTACAGGATCACTGACAGAAATTCCCAGGGCCAACAACCACCATTCCTATTAACCCCTTGGTCTCACTGAAACCAGAAGTATAACTGCCTTTGTCATGATTGTAACTGTGTGAAAGGAATTAGGAAATGGAGTTGATGACACAATCTCCTGGCCCCTTTAGCTATCTCCTTTCCTTTTGCATAGTCCTGGTTTTCAGTGACTGAATCTTCTTAAAGTCTTTTATGAGGCTGAGAGCTATAATGTGTTTGCTCTAGTATCCTTAAAATTGGCCCTCTGGGTTGTTTTCAGGTTCGCTGCACTTTTCATCTTCTTTTAGTCTTTCATTTTCTTCATCATCTTATTGCTCCTTTTCAGCAATAGTTTCAATTTGCTTTGTAAGAAATGGTGACAAGACGTTCTGGGAACTTAAGAACACCTGATGCTATGACTCAGTCCCTAGCGTTAAACTCTTTTTGAGTGGCCTCAGGGGACCTGACTAGCCACAAGTGACAGATATCACTGAGGGGTTGTCTGGTACAAAGAAATGTGCCAGAATATCACCTTTAAAAACTCTTCAGATTAATTTATATATCTCTTTTGTGAACTACTAAAATAAGACTCGAAAGTCTGCTATAGAAAATTCAGGAAAACTATCAACATACAATTGCTGAGTTCCTACTATATGATGTTTTGATAAGCGTTGTAAAAACTAACAAGATGTAAGATCCTTATACTTGCTTTTGGAAGTGCTGCAGACTAATTGGGGAGAAAAATATGATCACATGAAGAAGCAATAAATGAATAAATAAATAAAGCAGCATATGACAATTGCTAAAGAATTAAAGAGATGGTTATGGGCTGGGGGCTTGAAAACGGCTTCGTAAAGAAGGTGAGAACTGAAAAATGCTTTGAAAGATAGATGACAATTTAATAAGGTTAGATAAAGGAGGAAAGCATGGGTAAACAAAATACAGAAAGAGAGTTTAGCTCTAGGGTTAATGCAACAAAGTGTGAACTTTATTATGTAGATACTAAAAAGCTATTGTAAAGTTAACATACAGAAATATGGAAGTAATAATTTAGGCAGATAAAAAAGGAGTAGAGTGACTGACAGACTTGCAGTTAGGAGATAACTCCTGCTAAATATCCTGAATTTGATGTTTGGCTCTGGCATTTATAAGCTGAATGACCTTTGGCCAGTTACTCATATGTTTAAACCTGAATTTCTTATAAAAAAAAAAAGTATAATAATAGCATAATATCTTTTTCATCATTTTTTGTGATAATTAGGTAAAATATAAAGACAAAACACTTAGCACAGTGTCTGGACCAAAAAAAATTATAATCATCATCATCACCATCATTATATTATTGGCAATAAATGTTTAAAAGCTAGTGATGGAAACGGAGATGAAATTAAACATTAGGAAAAACAAAATATTCGCAAGACCAGCCTAGATGTAGGAAGCAAAGAAGGCAATATCAAAGCGGACTCAAGTTTAGAGCCTGCAAAAGCAGATGACAGCACTAGTATTCATGGAAAATAAAGCATGTAGGAGAGAGGCAAGTAATTTCTCCACTGTACTTAATACCTCTGAGAAGGGACTTACATTCTCCCCAAGACCAGGTCAGACACAGGCAAGGTCCCATAAAAGCCTTGGAGACAGGAGTGGGGTGAGAGTAATGGTAAGGGGAGTGCTCAGCAATGGGCATTATGATGAAGAGCTGCTGGTAAGGCCCATCCTGTGGGAGGCTTCTGGGTCAGGTCTGCAAGATGAGGAGTATATTGCCTACAGTAAGAAGGCAACAGAAGGTTTCAAAGTGTCAGGGAAGTCAAAACAGCAGCCAAAATAGAAGAGACAGGAATTTTTTTAATGAAAGATGCTTTTCTAGAAGAATAGAAAATTGGGACTTAGAATAAGATGAAGGAAGACTGTGCATCGGAAGGGATGGTGGAATGATAGGTAAGAAGTAAGAAGGAGAAATAAGATAGAAACACAGATAACTAAGTATTAGAATAAAAATTGATGCATAAGGAGGGAAACAGAAACCTAGAACTGGAATTAGAATAGAACAGCAGAGAAAGATCAGCAGTTTTGGTTTTTTTTGTTTGTTTGTTTGTTTTTTGTTTTTTTAGTTTATTTTAGACAGAGCGAGAGAGAGGGTGGGGAAAGGCAGAGAGAGACGGAGAGAGAATCCTAAGCAGGCTCTGTGCTCAGCACAGGGCCTGATGCAGGGCTCGATCCCATGAACCCTGAGATCATGACCTGAGCTGAGATCAAGAGTTGGATGCTCAACCAACTGAGTCACCCTGGTGCCCCAGGATCAGCAGTTACAAAGAAAAAGATTTTTTTCTTTTTAAAATGTTATTATTTTTAATAAATATTCAATATATATGGAAATATTTGTAAAATATGTAAAGGTACAAGAAAAATAATAAAGACATATCCAAATTTTATGGGGTTTGTGAGGCCTTTAAAGAAAAGAAGACAAAAACATGAACACAATTAGATATAAATATATGTAAGTATAGGTATAAATATTTAAATATATAATTATTTATAAAAAGGAAATTGCTTTAAAATTTTAAAAATCACAATGAATCACAAACTTAAAAAAAGCAGAAATGCACTATAAACTTTCAAAATCAAGAAATATATGTATATAATATTTATTTACAGGTTTATTTTTGCTTTATTTTTAGTTGCATAATGGAGAAGTGCAGAAATCCATAATATTTTCTTTCTACTTAAAGAGACTGCTCTAGCTCTGGATGTGATTTTGATAAGAGACAGCTGTAAGGAGAAAAATGAATGAAGAAAAAATGATAGGAAGGGAGGCAGCCCCAAGAATGCCTCATATTTGTGCCAATCAAATAAAATAATGTGCAACTCTGGCTGAGATTTAGCCTGAAGATTGTTTATGCATTGCTTCTGACTAGAAATCCATCCACTTTACAGTTAGTAATGCCATGTGTTTGTACTTGCCAATTGTGCTAGAGTGTGATATACGAAGTATGGAGAAAGCATAGGCAGGAAAGTAGAGGAAAAAGGAAAATATTGGTTCATAATATGGAGTCTTTAATGATAGGATCTTTCCTCATGTATGTCCCAGAGAGATAGTAGTGAAAACTGAAAGAGATTTTATAACAAAATGAATGTATGTATATTTATGCAATTTAAAATGATAGATAAATTTGGTGGAGAAGGGAAAATGAAGTAGATTAATATGCTCTGATAAGCAAAAATGTCTATCATTTATTATTAAATTTTTCTAAAACTCAGATTATATAACAGTATGAATAGTATGACTTATTTGTGTGGAAAGGATCAAAGGAACACACACATACACACAGACTTACATAAAACCACGTGGGGCAATACACAATTTTTAAGTGATTATCCCAGAGGAGTAGGTTTGGTGTGGGAGAACTGAAAAGTTGTTAATTTTTTATTTAATCCAACTGTTTTATTTTTACTCTTTACAATGATTATCTATCTTATTGAAACAAAATGTAAAGAGTAGAACTAGATATAGAGCAATGTGTGAGACTGATTGTGCAGGAGAAATTATTAGGTATTCTGAACCTAAACTGCTTCTACTAGCTGCCCAGGAAAGAGTATTTTATTTCATTAGAGCTTATCATAAACTTACCCTGAAACAAAACTTTGAATTAAAAATCAAAACAAACAAACAAACAAAAAACCTGGGAAAAATCTGTTCTATTTGTTGGCATTTAGATCACTGATCATACAATATAGTTAAATCCCAGGAATCAGCATAATATTAATTAGGTTATTATGACTAGCTCTTACTTTATCTTTTATTCTCTCACTTTCTGAGTTCTTTTCTCACCCCGTACTTATTCTTAATTATTTGATAACAACTCTTTTCATGTATAACAATTAATAAAATCTCCTTTCTTACCAAAAAATGGACTAGACTATGAAACAGTTGGGCATTGCTATCACAATGCTCCTATTTACATATTCAAAGGTTTTTTCCTGAACAATATTTGGTTAACCATAGCCTATAACTTTATTAATCACATTTAGTTAGCCCTGAAAACTGACATATGCAGGTGGATTCCAGAGTTTTAAATGTCCATACGTCAGAGTCTTGCATGGTGCTAAAATTTTCCGGGGCGGGGAATGGACACAAAGCTCTCTTTGGGTTGTTAGGAAAAGAAAATGAACTACTGTATGTACAAGGGCTTTAAAAATTAAAGGTACTATAGAAATGGTAGGAGTTGTTGCTTTAATGACTATTATCCTATCTTGATAAGAACTGTCTTCTATTTAAAGTCTTGAAATATTTCAATTTTATAGAATTCTATATTATCTCTTTCTTCTGTAAAATTTTTACTTAAAATAAGTGATCTTTTCCATCCAGCATACCCTGATAATTTTATGCTTAGAACCCATATGGCATTTTAAGACAATAAAAATCATTTTCTTAGGTAAAATTTACTTTAAAGAAAATGTACATTATAGACTTCCTTAACCTATGATTCTGGTGTAAAGAAAATACACACACACACACACACACACACACACACACACACACACATATATAAACAGACATCTATTGACATAAATAAGAACTTGTTTATAATTTTGACTATAAAATAATGTAGGCTCAAAATAAGTAATCTGGAAGGCAAAAGAAAACATTGTAAACATTTCTAAAATCTACCAATTAGACAAGTCCTTAATAGTTCAGTATATTTCCTTCCAATCTTTTTTTTAAAATTTTTGTTTATACATACAAACAGCCCCACACTCTACCTTTTCAAAATTTAGATCAAATTCTTACCATCATTTTATATCCCTCTCTTTCCCATTCTGTGCATTTTCTCATGATGTTAAGTATTATTTATAGAAATGATGTTTAATGATTATACATTATCCATCATATGGCTGTTTTAAAATACTTATAAGCATTCCCACATTTTATTAGTCAGAGTCCTGACAAAAAAAACTGGTGACCCACTCAATTGACAATTGATTTACAAGTGTGCAGGCAGGGCCAAAAACCCCAAGAAAGGATGGTAAAGTACCTGGTAGCCATTACTACCCCAGCCTGAAGAGGGAAGGGAAAGAATGGTTATTAGAATCTGGAAGAGCAACAGTGATAGAAAGGATCTACAGATATGAGCTTTGGTAGGAAATACAGCCACTGTCAAACATAGCCTGGCAGAGATAGGTAGGGAAATAAATACTCCAATTTCTCTCTGTTCCTGCATTCCAACCTCCTGATGCTGCTTACCATTGGCCAAACCAAACTGGAAATCAGAGGGCAAGGAAATCTGTTGATGTAGAATCCACAGAGTTCAGCCACTGCCCTTGGCAAGACACTGGGTGAAGAAGGGTAAAGAGTGTACCTGGACTGGGAGATATCAGCACACATATTGTATTCGGTGTCCCTCCCCCCCACCCCAATTTTACATTATATCCAAAAGGATTTGAGAAATACTATTGCATACTAATCTTCAGTGGTATTAGGTAAGTATCTTAAATGAATGAACAATCAGCCTTTACTGCCAATAATGGGATAAAGGAAAAGTGAATTTGCATTAAGCATCCCAAGCATGATAAAACCATGTCTGTCATCTAATAAAAAATCAGTCATCCTCATTTTGTTCCATAGCTGAAAGTAATAAGACAAATAGTGTAGGTTTTTTGGTTTCTTCCCTGGGCACACATTCCATACTGCCACACCCAAGTGGCATTTTATGTTAGCAAAGTGAGGCAAAGTGAAAGACTACTCATCTCGAACCACTGATTCTGTCCAAAGGAAAGCAGAGTCAAAAAACAAACAAACAAACAAACAAACAAAACACACACAAAAAAGTCAAAACCTCCAGCATAAGACATAGAAGAACTCAGATTTTTCTGTGTGTCCCTCATTTCCCTATTTTTTCCTAAAAGGAGCTCAATGTGTAGCATAAAAGAAACTAGACTGTGGGAGAACCTTTTAATTTTTATAGCATGTGTCTTCAAAGCTTGGTTGAATTTGGCCATGCCAATAGCTTACAAATCGTAACTCAAGTTTATCCACATACATTCTAAGGAAAGAACCCAATAAAATTATGACTCTGTGTCATTCACTTGTCAGAGAATGTTGAAAAAAATGGGGATCAAATCCCATGTGGTTTTATTAAATGCTACTAATATGAGCATTTGTTCATATTACTCATATTACTTATTAATGCTATCCATCAGGCTACTAATAGTACATACATGAATTTACATAATCTCTGCTGAAAAGCCTTCTGACAAATACTGTATAAAATAGTCTCTTTTTCCCTATGAGAGACAATTTTTTTTTATTTTAATTATAAATAAGAGAATGTTCTTGTCTCTCTAACCCATCAAAATAGCAGTGTATGAGGGACAATTTCTTAACTAAGGATATGAGAAGGCAGAAGCATGAAACTTTCACATTCATTACAATAGACTAGCAGGTTTGGGAAGCATTTGGAAACTTTTACTTCCTTGACTTCCTCCAAAGAAACTCTTAGGCTGTACACAGTGGAAAGTTTCAAGCAAGATCATTTTGTATCTTCTGCCTCAAAAGACAAATACAATTATAGCAAAATATTTAGAAACTTGGAAATTTGATTCTTCTGATTTTTGGAGCTGCTATAACAAAAAACACCAATATTCATCATCAAAATTCAATTTATATAACAAATTTCTTCATAATCCCAATAGTTCAAGAATTCAGAGACATTTTACACGGAGTTCGCATGGAAAATTTCACTTTTCTTCTTCCACACAAAAAGTGAATCTTAGTTTTAGTTTAATCCAGTAAATATTATTGAGAACTTCACAACATGCTAAATGTTTTATGTATATTTCAATACCTTTATCTTTATGTTTATATGCTCAGAGTAGTTAAGGATATTCACCACAGTGTAGTACCGGGGCAAGTATTTTAGCCCCTTTACTCTTCTATGATTAAGAGGAATTTAAAGAATTAAATGAAATGAAGTAAATTAATCAAACATTATTGAATATAAATTATGTTGGGAATAGTGTTGTGCACATTCACTGTAAATGGCAAATATGCAGAGATACTAACATGCAAATGGTACAGTCTCCATTCTCAAAAACTTTACAACCTAGTATGGTAATAAGACAAAAGCATACTAACCACAAAGCTGAATATTCGAAGTGTCTTATAAGAGGAATAAAATTCTTCAAAGAAGAGAGAAGAGAAAGAGAGGGAGATATCAAATCCAAATTGGAAAGGGAAAATAGGCCAAATGACAGGAAAAGGTTAAGTCAGTGAGACCATTTGAAAAGAGGGTGTAGGAGGTTTGGTAGCATTTTTTTTTTTTTACCTTTTATTTTACAGTAATTTTAGAATCACAAGAAGTGCAAAAATAGGAGAGCTCTCATGCGCTTTTCATGCAGGTTTCCCCAATGATGACACCTTACATAATCATAGCATATTATTACCAAAACTAGGAAATTGACATTTGTGCAATGCTATTAACTAAACTGCAGAACTTATTAGGATTTTACCACTTTTCATAGGCATTCACTTATGTGTGTTGTATGTGTTTGTGTAGTTCTATGCAATTGTATCACATGTACAGATTTGTCTAGCCATTAACATAGAGCATAGACCTGTTATACTACTACAAAGAAAATTCCTCATGTCGCTTAATAGTTACACCTTTCTAATTCTAGCCTCTGGAAATCACTGATCTGTTCTCCATCTCTCCAATTTGGCATTTCAATAATGTTATATAAATAGAATCAAACTGTATGCCATTTTTTTTTTGTAATTGGCTTTTTTCATTCAGCACAATACCCATAAGATCCATCTAAGTTGTTGCATATTCCATTGAATAGAATGTGCCCAAGTTTGTTCATCTCTCTACCAGCTGAAAGGAATTTAGGGTTGCTTCTACTGCTTGGCTACTACAAACAAAGCTGCTATAAATGCATACAGGTTTTTGTGTGAGAATGTAAATTTTTATTTCTCTATGACAAATACATGCATGAGTGTGATTGCTGGGTCATATGATGAGATTTTAATAAATTTCTAGTTCTTAACAACTATAAACATTCTTGTATAAGCATGATTTGTTAATTTTCTCAATTATTTATTGGAGATAAAAATTAGAATTGCTGTACCAAGGAAATATGCAATTTCAAATGCTTTCAATGCATATTTTGTTCTCAGGACAATTTATGCTAATTTCCAATCATTCCCACTAGAATTATGTGAGCAGATCCATTCTTCAATCTCACAATTACATGAGTATTATCTTTTTTAACTGTTGCCAACCTGAAAGTCCAAAACCGTTATCTTGTTTTAACCTGCATTTTGATTACTTACAAGAAGAGCATTTCTGTTGAGTATCTGCATATCTTATGAGTTTCCTATGTATGTCTTTGCCTGCTTTTGTATGAGAATTTATTTTTTCTCATTGATTCCAAATATTTATGTGAGTGTATTCACACATATAAAAGGAAGTAATATTGCTATTTGTGTTGCAAATATTTTCAATGTTTGTGGTTTGTCTCTTAACCTTTTTAAAAATGCTTTTTGACATACCTGTGTTTCAAGCTGTTACACAGGAAATATAACACCCTTTCTTCCTTTATTGTTTTTGCACTGAATATTATGCTTAGACAGGCTTTCCTCACATAAAGATTATATAATAGTTTATCAGTATTTTTGTGTAGCGGTTTTATGTTTTATTTTCTTTATTAATGTTTACTTATTCTGAGAGAGAGAGAGAGAGAGACAGAGAGAGAGACAGAGAGAGACAGAGAGAGAGAGAGACAGAGAGAGAGACAGAGAGAGAGAGAGAGAGAGAGAGAGAGAGGATGGACAGAGTCAGAGGGAGAGGGAGGATCCCAAGCAGGCTCCATGCTGCCAGCACAGAGCCAGATACTGGGCTCAAACTCATGAACCACAAGATCTTGACCAGAGTCAAAACCAAGAGTCAGACACTTAACTAACTGAGCCACTTGGGCACCCCTTCTTTTCTTTTCTTTTTTCTTTTCTTTTCTTTTCTTTTCTCTTTTCTTTCACTGAATATTTTCTTTCACTGATTTAAAGTGCTACCTTTATTACATACCAAATTCTTATGTTTGAGCATATTTCTGAATTTATTATTCTTTCAGTGGTCTCTTGTTCTACTTCTGTACCAATATCTTTATATTTTATTCAGTATTGGGTTTGTGATACATTTGATAACATACAAGTTAAGTTCACCGTCATTACTTGATTAAATATCAAAAAAGCACATTGTCATTTGAGAACTTTCATTACAGAGAGCAAAATCTTTAGTTTTTTTGGAAATGACTAACTTCTTTTCAATATAGAAAATTTCCATTTATTTTCTCAGTAAAGAAATACTGCATAGGGGCGCCTGGGTGGCGCAGTCGGTTAAGCGTCCGACTTCAGCCAGGTCACGATCTCACGGTCCGTGGGTTCGAGCCCCGCGTCGGGCTCTGGGCTGATGGCCCAGAGCCTGGAGCCTGTTTCCGATTCTGTGTCTCCCTCTCTCTCTGCCCCTCCCCCGTTCATGCTCTGTCTCGCTCTGTCCCAAAAATAAATAAAAAACGTTGAAAAAAAAAATTTAAAAAAGAAAAAAAAAAAAAGAAGTACTGCATATTATTTGCTAAGTTCACACCTAGATTATTTTATTTTGGGGTGTCATTATGAACTGATCATGTTTTACATTCTCTATCTGGTTATCATCAGAATATGAGGAGCTATATTAAATATGTAACAAGTCACCTTACTTAATTTTCATATTAGTTCTAACATTTTTTTTTAAAGCCACTCCATTTGGGTTTTCCAAGAAGGAAAAACAATCATCCCATATGCAAATACTGATAATTTTCACTTTTCTAATATTTATACCACCGATTACATGGTTTCTGAACGTATTGGCAATCACATCCAGAATAATTTTAAGTAAGAGAATATATTATAAATTAACCAGGGATGCCTCAGGGGTTCAGTCAGTTGAGTGGTCTGACTCTTGATTTCGGCTCAGGTCATGATCCTGGTATTGTAGGATAAAGCCTTGTGTCAGGCTCCATGCTCCATGCTCCATGTAGAACCTGCTTAAGATTCTTTCTCTCTCTCTCTCTCTCTCTCTCTCTCTCTCCCTCTCCCTCTCCCTCTCTCTCTGTCTGTCTTTTTCTGCCTCTGCCCCTCTTCCCCACTCATGCACATGTACTCTCTCTCTCTAAAATAAAAAATTAAAAATATATGTATTATAAATTAATAATTTTTATATGAACAAATGTCCTAATACTAAGCCATCCTTGCATTTAGAGAATACATAGTGGGATATTATTATTTTATTTTTACATGTAACACTGATATTTTAATTATTTTTTTATTAATTCATATTTGAGACTGTGCTACAGTGGGGTTTTTCTAGTTCTATAATAAATAAGCTATAAAGCTTTCCTTCATTCTCTACCCTGAAACCATTTATGTAGCACGAAAATTATTTTTTTTAAAGAATATTTGGGAGGAAAAATCTACTCACACATCCAATTGGGTTGGGTATCTAAGGGAAAGGAGAGAGTACTTCTTTGATAATGAAAAAAATAGAGCCAATAATTGAATTCTGACTGTAATATTATGGAAGTAGAAGTAAAAATTAAAACACCATTTCTTTAAACGTAGTGAACATCTAGTCCCTTTTAACGTGAATTATGTCCAACATTTTTTCTCCCCCCCTCCTCCTTCAACAAACAATTCTAATTTAGAAAGGAAATCAGAATAACATATCCCCAAATGCTTCAGTTAATCTACTCCTCACCACTTGAACAGAATCATAATTCCTGGTGAAGAAACAGTATGTGATTTCTGAGAACTCTACAGGAACTCAATGGGAACCGTTAAGATAGTCACATATGTTAGGAATAGCCTTGCTTAGCATACAGAGGCGAAGTGGAGTAAGATTACTTATGAGAAGTATCTTTCTGTGCATGTTCTTTTGTCTTCTAGACTCTACTGCATTTAGCTTAAAAAATATGAACTAAAACAAGTAACTTGGAATGAAAGATGAAAACATAGGTCCTTGCCAAGGTACAGAAACCCAATTCATGAAAAGGACCTCACAGTCCAAGAATTGGGTTTACTTACTCTTTATGATAGGTTGTAACAAATCTTGACACTTCACTGCTCTTCAGTTTGGGGACTTTAAGATACAAAGAAAACAAACTGACTCAAGTCATTTCAAGAAAACATGCTTAATGAAGTGCACATAGTAGCAGACCTAGAAAACCATCAGGGCCTAAAGCAGTTAGGAGAGCTTTTTGTATACACTGTTCTCACATGCTCTCAGAAATAGTACACTGTTATTTAGAGATCCAGTTGCCATAAACATATCCTCTGCTGCCACTGCCAAGAAATGCATGATTTGACCCCTACCATCAGAAAATTCACAAACTATATAACCTCTAAAATAAGGAATAGTCCCATGATTGGTAACTGAAATCCTGCAATAGTATGTACATTAATATCAATGTTATTTAAGGGAAGGATGCTTTACATCTGGTGACTAGCAGAGGGGACAAAGTAAAAGATATTCCAATAGAAGAAACAATGGATTATTTCCACCAATGCTGCATTTACTTTTGTTTTTTTTTTTTTTTTTAGTCTTAGTATTTACCTGACAAGTAATCCTTTTTCATTCCTCTCCCAGCATTCATTGCCACTTAGAAACAATTCCTAGGATGTGTATTATTGTGCTATAATTATAGTTGAGGGCACAGTGGCATGTGATTGTGGTATAATAACTAAAGCCTTGGAGTGCCTTTTTATTCCATTAAAAATGACCTTAGCTTTGGATCACAGAGCTTTGCATTGATTTGTCTTTTTTGTTGCTTCCTCTCCATAGGTCTGCTTCCTCATACAGGGTGATGCATTGAATCGTGACACATGCAGGGGAGTGGGGGGGGGGAGCGGTGTCAGTGAAATTAACTATCTTTCCCGTGAGAAATAATTCATCATTTAGCATTTGCTATTAATGTACCTCTGTTGTGAGTGAATGAAGTCACATGAAGTATATGGAAGTTGTGGAACAGACGGACATTACATAAATATCATTTAGTGTTCATGATGGGGACAACAATTTTTTCATCTGCAAATATTAGGCATTTGGGCTGCAGAAAAGGATATGTTGATAAGTTTGGTTGCTATGAAAATAAATGGCTCTGCTTGCTTTTATAGAAGTACCTCTTTAAGGCTAATTTAAATTTTGTTTTCTGTCTGCTTCAATAAGATACATATTTTTTAATGTTTACTTGCTCATGAGCAGGAGAGGGGCAGAGAGAGAGAGAGGGAGAGACAGAATCCCAAGCAGACTCCGTGCTACCAGCACAGAGCCCAGTGCTAGGCTCAATCTCACAAACCGTGAGATCATGACCTGAGCAGAAATCAAGAGTCAGATGCTTACACCAACTGAGCCACCCAGGTGCCCCTCAATAAGGTCTTTTAAATACAATGATTAATATTGGACTCAATTGTGTCCTGTAGTAGAAAGACTTCCCAGATTTCTCTAGAATTGAGGAGGTGCCTCTGGTCTCAGCACAGGCAGTATGGGTCTCAGCTCACTTTGTCTTTGAACTCGATTCCCATTTGGGGAACAGGAGCTAGAAGAGGTGGCATGAGCTGGGATCATTCATATTAGTTCAAAAAAAATATCTACTAAGGGCTCACTGCAAGGCAGATTTTGTCCTGGATGATGTGATGGGGACATATTATGAATGAGGAAGTCAGCGATTCTTATCAACACATACTTGAACCCAAGAGGACATGTATCAATATGTTCATTGAAGTATTGTCTATAATAGTGACTCAGATGTCTATCAATAAGAGACTGGCAAAATAAACCATGAGATATTCATACAATGGAAAATCATCCATCATTTGTAGACTGTGAGGTAGGTTTGTATATGGAAAGGTGTCCACATGATTCAGAGAAAAACTAACTATACAAAGTGATACTTATATCCAGTTTAGTATTCTGTGTAAACACACACAATACTATATATTTTGTCCATAATCATTAGATGCATAGTAAACACCCCTGGAAGAATATCCTCCAAAGTAGATCCTCCTACTGCACAGTGGCAGGAGTGCTATTCCCACTGGAGACAGGCTATTTGGTGACAGTCTGGCAGCCATTCTGATGGCCCTACATTAACCTGATGACTGTGGTTAGTCTCAGGGAGTGAAGGGGACCAGGATTAAAGACAATTATCAAAGGGAGTCTTAGGTATTATCTACAACATTTTAATTCTTAAAGATGATCACAGTAATGAATTAAATGTATCTTAACTATTAATTTAAAAATAAGAATTAGTAATTACTTCTGTCTAGGTGCTAACAATCCAGAGGAGAAACAGAACACACTCAAATAATTCTGATGCAAAACAAAGTGTGGTCAGTGCTACTGTTATATCCAACTGTGTGGTAGGAATATGAAAGTGGAAGGGACCTGTCTTTCTGTTTCTTGGAGGAGGAGGGATGTAGTGACAGTGTCCTTAGTGAAAAGAAAACTTTCCACTATATAGCATTTTGGACAGCTCTGGGAATATCATTAGCTAGGCAAGACTGGACAGCTCTAGTATAACTCTAGTTATAAACTCTAGTATAACTAGTTGTCATCTGCCAACTCAACCATATCAAAAGATGTAACCAGGGAGCGAGGAGACGATGCTGGAAGGAGAGCCAGATGGAAGATTCTAGCCCATATTAATTAGGAGTGGTTTGTTTGCAATTAAATAAGACTGGTTCTGGCTGTCTAAAACCGAGAGAAATGAATTAGTGGGATATTTGTGGAATTCATGGCATCGGTGGGAGGCTGAAGTACTGAACTTGGAAAATACAGGTAAGCAGCAAGCACCTTGAGACAGCAGGAGTGATGAAGGTGATGGAGGAGCACCCAAAATTTCTCATTTAGCAACGGCAGCCTAAATGTGAATAAAATCTAGGAACACCACCATCTTTGTACCATATTAATTCTGATACAGACTAGGTCACCGGCACTTGGCTGCCAGAGGTGGGAGAGAGAGTAAACCATATCCCCAGCTTCCACAGTGGATGACAGGGCATCCATAAATACAGCACGATGGGAGTCACCTGAAATGAATGGAGTGGGCAAGCTGGGGAGCTCAAACAGAGTAGTGATTATTAACTGGGCACTTAATAAGTACAAGGTACTGTTCTAAGTACTTTATATGGGCATTATTTAATAGTCACAGTAACCATATAAATCAGGTATTAGTATTACCAATATACAAATAGCATTAGGTAATTTTCTCAGGATTGCAGAGATACTAACTTGGTAGTCTGACTCCTAGGTCTATATTTTTAATGACCTACTACTGCAGATATCCACTCTATGTCCCCTCCTTGACTTTGCCCCCATTTCCCACAGGAATACAGAACACTTGACAACACTGAATTAGAAATGTATAGAATACATTACACTTAAAGCAACCCAAAATGTTTTCACAGCTGTAATCTGTTCTTATCACACTTCCAAACTCAGGGTGAGAAAATGTTCTGATCCTTGTTTTTCTGACGCTAAAGGAGGCAGTTAAGAATTATATGACCTTCCCAAATGCCCTCGTGATGAAGAGCTAAATTGAGACAAGAACTCAGAACCAATGAATTAATAAGTAACCAATTTATTTCCCTGGTCAGGAAATTATGACTGCCTCTTTAAGTGAGGTTTCTAGAACCAGTCTTTATCCAAAAATATACACTATAAACTACAAATCAGAATGAGTCATCAATTCCCCCCTGTTTAAAACAGCTCAATGGCTCCAATAACATTTAGGACAAAACCTTAACTCCTTAGCATGACTATAAAGATTACAACATACTATCCTGCCTTTGGGCCTTATCTCTTTCCACTCTTTCTTCCCACGTTCTTTGTTTTCCCCTTGTTCCCAAATGTTTCACAGAGTTCCTGCCTTAGGACTTGAATCATCATTCCCTCTGCTTGGAATGCTCTTCTCCTAGTCTTCACATGGTTGACTTCTTCTTGCCCTTCAGCTCTCAACTTAAATTAAGACATCTCTAAGACAACTTTCCTTCCCACCCAAATTAAAGTAACCTTCCCTCCATGTCCTTTTACCATGTGTTAATTTACTGATAGCACTTATCAGCCTGGAATTTTCTTGTTATCTGTTAGTCTTATTGAGTGATGGATTCTCTTCTCCCGAACGTAAACTCCAGGAGGGCATCATTCTCCAGACTGTATGTGACAAGCAAATGTTCACTGAATAAATTATTTCCAGTTCACCCAACCATATGGGTTTTCCCTTTGCCCCTCAAATGTCAAGTAACTGTAGCATAGTAAGTCTGGATAGGACTTGGAAAATTTTCCTTACTGTTATAGTTCAAAAATCTGGGACAAAAGGAAAAGTAACCTGCCTGAGTTAATAACAAACATGGACTCAAATCTGGGTCTTTTCACTTCCAGCCCATATTAATTAGGAGTGGTTTGTGCTCTTTCAGTACATTGTGCTGTCATAAAGAATCAAGAACTGAGGTGATGTTTGATTTATAACTTCTGTGGCCGTGATCCATGAAAGGCCACCATGAGCATGGGCGTATTGCCTCTGAAGATGAACACAGTAACACTGGGATAGTTGGACACCTGAACGGATGCCTGTGACAGGCTCATGTTCTATTCACTATTTTAAGTGCTTGGCATGTACTAATCCATATAATCCTCATACAATCCCTATTAAGTAGATACTATTATTATCTCCATTTGTATATGGGAAATTTGAGGCACAGCTGTTACGGAGCTTGCCCAGGGGCGTATCGCTAGTAAGCTGTGCTGTTAGCATCCAAATGTAGGTGGTCTACTCCAAAGCCCTCACTCTTAACCACTAATGATATTTTGCCTGCTCTGGCTATAAGGCACAATTTATCCCTGAAAACACTAAATCAGAAAGTTTCCATTGGGACTAAATTGTTAAAAATCCTGGGTTAATTGTGAGGCAAACAGGAGTCAGTAGCACAGTTTTTATCAATGCAGTATTGGCAGAACTGACTGTTTTGCTTTTTAAGGCTTTAATTTTCTTTGTACATAATCCTCCATAAGCAGCAATAAAAGAAACAGAACAAACACCATTGAGTCACTGGCTTCCAAAGTACTGAGCAGTGCTTTACTGATGGCAGGTGTACGGAGCTTCCTGGAACATGCTGTTTACAAATAAAGACTTCTTTCTGGCATTAAGAGAATGGAGATTATGTGGATCCTGCTGGTTGGGGAGCATGACACACTAAATAATTGATTAAAGAGGAATGGCTTCTCTGCTCCTCCATGCAGGCCAGAGTGTTTTATTAAAGTTGCTCTCTGAAGATGGAAATGGCAGTTGGGCTAGAGCGAAGGCACTGCACAGAGACAGTCTCAAGCAACAGAGCAACAAAATCTCTGTCACCTGGTTGGGAGTAAGCATCCCCTTTGAGATCAAGAGCTCTCTACTTTCTGACTGAATGGGGACAATTTCTTACCTTAGAACTCTTCCCATGTTCCCCTTCTCAATTCCATTAAGTTTATTGACTTTCCATTCTGATTACTACTAAAATTTCTTTTAAGATCAAACCAATCAAGATAGAGTCCAGAAGAAGGTAGAATCTCAGATATAAAAAGAGCCAAACTGTCTTGAGAAAGATCAGAGGGTAAAGTGGGTATTTGGATTAAATATTTCATTTGGTAACATAGGTTGATGGTGTATCTTCCTCATACCCATTTGTTAAACCCCATAGTAATATAAGGTTTGAAATTTTCTAGCACAGCATAGACTGCTTTGATAATGAAGCTTGACCACAAAATTGATGTTTTTACTTCCTCATAATCACATTTCAAATTGACTGTATCTAGAATGATTAATAAATTGTTTCTCTGATTTTTTCTTCAGTGGTACAGACCTATTGATACTCTTAAGGATAGATAGCTGGACATAGAGATACCTGACTCAGAAAGGTGTTGTCAAATCTGCTTGGGGTTGAACATTTATTAAAACACTTTAATCTGTATTATTGTATAACTAAACTCAGCATATGTACAATAAACATTCAGACCTTACATATGGAAATTGTTACTTCTCAGGTTTTTAAATTTTTAAATTTAAATTCTAGTTATGTTAACTAACAATAGTTTCAGGTGTATAATACAGTGATTCAACACTTCCATACAATACCTGGTGCTCATCACAATAAGTGCACTCCTTAATCTCTATCACCTACTTAACCCATGCCCCCCATCAACCTCCCCTCTGGTAACCATCAGCTTATTTTCTATAGTTAAGAGTCTGTGTCTTCATTTGCCTTTCTCTCTCTTTTTTTCCCCTTTGCTCATTTGTTTTGTTTCTTAAAATTACACATATGAGTGAAATCATATGGTATTTGTCTTTCTCTGACTTATTTTGCTTAGTATAATACTCTCTAGCTCTGACCATGCTGTTGCAAATGGCAAGATTTCATTCTTTTTTATGGCTGGACAATATTCCGTTATATATATATATACATATATATATATTATCCGTTATATATATATATATATATGTACATATATTATATGTATATATGTTATATATATTATATATATATTATATATATATAACGGAATATATATATATGTATGTATAAGTATATCACATCTTCTTTATCCAATCATCAGTCGATGGACACTTGAGTGGTTTTCATAAGTTGGCTATTGTAGATAATGCTGCAATAAACATTGAGGTGCATATATCCCTATGAACTAGTATTTTTGTATTTTTTGGGTAAATACCTAGTAGTGTAATTGCTAGATGGTAGGGTAGGTCTATTTTTAACTTTTTGAGGAAATTCCATGCTGTTTTCCAGAGTGGCTGCACCAGTTTGCATTCCCATCAACAATGCAAGAGGGCTCCCCTTTCTCCACATCCTTGCCAACACCTGTTGTTTCTAGTGTTGTTAATTTTAGCCATTCTGACAGGGGTGAGAGGATATCTCATTGTAGTTTTGATGTGTATTTCCCTGATAATGAGTGATGTTGAGCATCTTTTCAAGTGTCTTAACCATCTGTATGTCTTCTTTGGAGAAATGTCTATTCATATCTTCTTCCCATTCTTTAATTTGATTATTCATTATTTGGGTGTTGAGTTTTATAAGTTTTTTTACAGATTTTGGATACTAACCCTTTATCAGATATGTCGTTTGCAAGTATGTCCTCCCATTCTGTAGGCTGCCTTTTAGTTTTGTTGATTATTTCCTTCACTGTACTTTTGATGTAGTCCCAACAATTTATTTTTGTTTTTGTTTCCCTTGCCTCAGGAGACATATCTAGGAAGAAGTTGCTATCGCAGATGTCAAAGAGCTTACTGCCTGTGTTCTCCTCTAGGATTTTTATGGTTTTAGGTCTCATATTTATGTTGTTAATCCATTTTGAATTCATTTTTACGTATGGTACAATAAGGTGGTCCAGGATCCTTCCTTTGCATGTAGCTGTCCAGTTTTCCCCAAACCATTTGTTACTTCTCAGTGTTAATAGTTATCACAATTAATTAACTGAATTCCTCTTTGTAGGAGAAAAGAGTACATGAACTTAAGTTACATGTTTGCCCAATATCTTCAAAGTAATTAGCAACTATACAAAATTCAAAACTATTTCCTCCTATTCCATGCCCTCCCCCAATAAAAAAAAACAACAACAACTAACATTCATTGTAGGAAGCTGACTTGAGAAACCATATGAATTTTACCCTTTTGATTGTTTGAAAAATTCTAGGGTCAGCAATTTAAAAATCATTCAACCCAAATAGTAGAAATAACATGGACTAGGAATCTAGAGACCTGGATCTCCCTCTAATTAGCTGTTGGTCCTTTGGTGAGTTTTTCAGACCCTCTGACCTCTACTTGCCTCACCTTGAAACTGGGATTATTAGTGTGTGCTCTCTGCAAAGCTCTTCCGGTTGCTTCCAGTATCAAAGCAATATTGTAAACTAAAATATGCTCTCCAAATGTAGGATGTCATGCACCTTAAATAGCTATTTATTTTTTATTTTTTTAAAAAAATTTGGGGGGGGGGGCACCTGGGTGTCTCAGTCAGTTAAGCGTCTGACTTCAGTTCAGGTCATGATCTCCCTGTTCCTGAGTTCAACCCCCACATCAGGCTCTGTGCTAACAGCTCTGAGCCTGGAGCCTGCTTCGGATTCTGTGTCTCCCTCTCTCTCTGCCCCTCCCCTGCTTGGGCTCTGTGTCTCTCTCCCAAAAATAAATCAACATTAAAAAAAATAATAAAAAAAAATTTTTTTGAACATTTATTTATTTTTGAGAGATAAAGCATGAGTGGGGGAGGGGCAGAGAGAGAGGGAGATAACAGAGCCCGAAGCAGGCTCCAGGCTCCGAGCTGTCAGCTCAGAGACAAGGGGACTGAACCACAAAACCACAAGATCATGACTTGTGCTGAAACCAAGAGTCAATCGCTTAACCAACTGAGCTACCCTAGTGCCCCTTGTCTTTCAATGTTTTTTAAATATCAGCCTGAGAATTAAGAAAATAAAAAATAATAGAAATGTTAGATTTTTATATCCAGATTCAGTCTGAGAATCAGTTTCTGGGAGTGATATTACTCATGCCTGTCCAGTAGTAGTGTCCATCAAAATGGCAATACTCCCAGTTTGTGATCCTCAATAGATTTTTTTCTTACACTGCCAATAATGCAACTTATTGGACTTTAAAAGGAGTTAAATAATGACCCTTTTCTTTTCCTGCCAAGTTTTTGACATAAAATGAAGTCCTGAGGAAAACTTGCTTTGGGGAGATGATGAGAAAGCAACCTTGGTAACTGAGCAGGTAGGTAAGTGACAGAATACCTTTCATTTAGCAAAATATCACGTTTTAAAAATCTATTTAAAACACAGTGATTTTTGTGTTTATTTTGTTTATTGTTTATTGTTTTTTAGAGAGACAGAAAGAGAATGTGAATGGGGGAGAGGGGCAGAGGGAGACAGAGAGCAAATCTTAAGTAGGCTCCACGCTGAGTATGTAGCCCGACATGGGGCTCAATCCCATGACTCTGGGATCATGACTTGAGCTGAAATCAAGAGTCAGATGCTCAACTGACTGAGCCACCCAGGTGCCCCTAAAATGGACCGTGATTTTTGAAAGAGGAAAAATACTAACAGCCACTAGGCAAGAGAAAACAAAGTATGGAAACCACTAAAAAATAAACAGGGATATGTATGTGAGTAGACAAAGCAAAAAAAGACTCACATAAAGTAAATAAAAACAAGAAAGAAATTGCATTGACACAATAGCAGACAAAATGGTTCTAATATATCCTTAAAAAATATTGTCAATTTACTAAAAGTGAAACTGAAACTAAAGCACTAAAATATAAAATATCAGTGAATATTTTAATAATGTCTCTGGCTCAGAAAATGTAAAACCATGAAACTATAGGTAACTGAGAAACTTCTGAAGATTAAATGAAAAGGTGAGATTATAGCAGAAAAAACAATTAAAAAGTAAATCCAAACATTTTGTTACCTACATAATTCATCTTCTACAGAAAATGTAAAGGTTAAAAATCTGTCAATGCTTCAAGTTTCTGTTTCAATACACTTACAGAATCCTAGAAATTCCAAATTCCTATACACAATAACGGCAATCACATGATCCACTAACATAATGTTTATGGCAGACTTCCCATGGAAGCACTCTGAGAAATTTAAAACTGTCCTTCAGGGGCACCTGGGTGGCTCAGTCGGTTAAGTGTCCGATTCTGGCTCAGGTCATGATCTCACAGTTCGTGAGTTCAAGCCCTGTATTGGGCTCTATGCTTACAGCTCAGAGCCTGAAGCCTGCTTCAGATTCTGTTTCTCTGTCTCTCTCTGCCCCTTCAATGCTTGTGTGCCATCTCTCTGTGTCTCTCTCTCTCTCAAAAATAAATAAACACTAAAAAAATTTAATTCTTTTAATTTAAATTTTTAAATTTAAATTTAAAATTTCAGAGAAGGCTCTGGTCTAATGTTTAACTCTTCAGAGTGGCTAGGGGGTATCTTTACCACCTTAACAGACATTACTTCTATCAGAAAGACTGTTCCACAGGCAGTTGACCCAAGGAGGTGCCCAATACTATTCCCTGTAATAGTTCAGTTGAAAGAGAACTTGACATGAATTTAGAACTGGGTCTGAGCCCCAGTACGGACTTACACACTGGGTAATCTTAGGCAATTCACTGAACTTCTCAAGACTCAGTTTTTTTCCATCTGTGATATGTGACTAATAGCAGCCTAACTTCACAGGGTTGGTGAGAGAGCCAAATAAAACAATCTGTGAATGTACTTGGTAAACCATGAAATATTAATAAATGCACAGTCTCTAGAATTCCTGACAGGGCAATTCAAATTAAATACTTGTTTTGATTTTACAGAGTAATTTAGATGAAAACGTGAAGTCTGAGCACTTCTGCTCTGTCATGGTGTACAATAAAGCTGGTGTTAATTAGTCCTAATCAACGCCATGTTTGGGAGGTATGCATTTCTTTGAAACTTGTCCCACAAGATACTACAAATATAAAGTGTACTCAAATTGTTTTCACTCTGGAATTATTTGTTGTTCTGTGCAAGAAGCAGTAAAGGTGGCCTGCTCACATTAGCATATCCAGGTAGTGTCAAGACTGTACCAAAAACCACCTTTTCACACGCCATTCCACTAGTTTCCCATACATCCACCCCTACTACAGACAAGACTATTCGTCTGTCATCTCCCTCTTAATGGTTTCCAGGTTTAAATTTTTAGATGCTATTTGCTTCACATTTGATCTTCCTTTCTCTAGAGAAATTCATTACTCTTACTCCCTTAACGATCACCCCTCTTCTGGAAAATGCTCCATAACTGTCTCCTATTCTTCTTTAATTCTATTTTAAATCCCACATTTAGAACAGAGTCATGTAAGATCCCATATTTCTATAGATGTTGATGGAATTTTGGGACACTGCATGAAATGAAGACGGGGCTATATGACAGTGGATCCATTAAATAATGTCAGTTCACTGCAGCTTAAAAAAAAAAAAAAAACAACAAAAAACAAAAACAGAAATAGAAAACTGGTCCATCCAGTTCCCATTTATGAAGGGAAACAACCATGAATCAGATTAGAAGTGTCAGTCCCAGTTCCTCTCACACTCCCAACTTAATGCGTGTATGCATATGTGTGTGTATGTGATCTTCTCAGCTGCTTAACTCCTTAATTGCTTAATCAGTAGGGCACAGAGGAAATTCATTAGACAGAAAATTGTAGTCTGTGCTGTTGCTAGTTTGCTGTGAATCTTAAGTAACCCACTCCAGCTCAAACCTCTCCTGTAAATTAGTGTGTACTACTAGCTGATACATAAGGTCCCTCCAAATATTCATGAGATGGTGAGAAGAAATCAGTAATATATCTTTGCCATACCATAATCTGAAAAGTAACTTGCTATTTTATGCCACATTGTTTTCAGTGAATTTAGAGTTAAGGTTGGTATACTTTATATAGATGTCATTATAGGAGACAGAAAAAAAATGAAGTAAAAGAGCATGAAAAATGTGCTCCTCTCTTGAGTTTCTTTCAGTGGAGTATATTGTGTACTGGTATGATAAGCCCAAATGTTGTAGCTTGTTCCTCTGTCTGGTGTCACTAGAGGCTTTGCAAAGAAATGGAGCCCCCTCTATAAGTTCCTGACCCCTAACTGCCTATGGCCCTGTACCAGTCTGAGTCCGAGAGGTTTTTTTTTGTTTTTTTCCAATTTTTCTTTTAATGTTTACTTATTTTTGAGGGAGAGAGAGAGAGAGAGGGAGGGAGAGACAGAGAGACAAAGCATGAACAGGGTAGGGGCAGAGAGAGAGGGAGACAAAGAATCCGAAACAGGCTATAGGCTCTGAGCTGTCAGCACAGAGCCCAGCGTGGGGCTTGAAACCACAAACCATGAGATCATGACCCGAGCCAAAGTCGAATGCTTAACTGACTGAGCCACCCAGGTGCCCCCAGAGTCATTTGATTTGTTATCTCTACTAATTAAAAAGGCTCTTCTATTCTGCCACGTGTTTAGCTTGCTTTGACTTCAGGAGCTTTGGAACAGAGCAAGTGACCTTATACCAGCCCCGAAAGTGAAGTTAGGTCTACTGGTGCTACCACTGCTGCCATCACTGTTCTGGGCAGCCTGTCCCAAGGTTCTGGATCAAGAGGTATAAAGAACAGCATCTTGAGGCTGGAATCAAATCACTCTCTTTGATTAAAAAACTCTGACATATCTGTGAGCAACTAATGGACGACCTAAAGACTTTTAAAGTTTTATAGACTTTCTAAGGCATTGGGGAGAACCAATAATGCTAGGTCTTACACAAAATAAATGCTTAGTATATGTTTATTGAATCAGTCCACCAGACTGAGTAACATTTTAAGGGAAGTTCTCCATGAGCTGTGATGGTGAGCCAAAACCAGGAAGATAAAGTGTAACGGAAATAAGCATCAAGGCCTATACTTAGGTTGATATTAACTTAATAATAAAAGGACCTTATATTTATATAGATCTCACATTTAGATTTCTTCTAAGTCCTGGGATCCTCCTAAGTTATATTAAGGTGCTGCATGCAGCTAAGGGATTAAGTGTGTTCAGATGGAGAGAACATTGTCTTCATTAAAATAACTTTTGAGAATAACAATTATAATTTACCTTCATGAAAATACATCATGTAGTACAGTCTTCTTGAACTGTGTATTGGTCAGGCCATATCGGAAGCATATATTCTATTCTGAGTAATATATTGTAAGGTTTGGGATTTATGAAGAGTCGTAAAGTAGAGAGTTGCCAGGAATTTGTTGTAGTAAAGTTTGTTGTAGTAAAGTTATAGTAAAGTTCTGTTTAAAGGAACAACTGAAGGAATTTGGAATGTTCAGCCTGGAAAAAGGAATATTGGTGGTGGTGTAGAGGGTGGAGTGACAGGAGTAGGGAAAGTATAATCACTATCTGTATATTCAAAGCTCTGAACAGCCGTTACATCAGCAAGCTGAGATATGCAGCCTCAGAGGCCAGAATAGAACTGCTGCAGAGGAATTAGCAAGGTAACTTTTATCTAATATAAAGAAAATCTTCAAAAAAATCAAAGTTGCTGAAAAATCCAGTACATTTTTTTTTGTGTGAGGTAGAGCTTGTAAATAATCAAGGAAAGATGAACAGACTTTTGGGTGTGGATCATCTTATGATTTTGGCACTGGGCAAGAGGCTGGAATAAATGCTCATTAATGGCTTTTCTTGGGGCTTCTAAGATTCCATGGTTTAGCCTTTCTCTAAAATAAGCGTAAGTAGAGGCAAAAACACATCTTCTCATAACCTACATTTTTTAGTGGTACCTATGTTCCACTCTCAGTGCTCACCATATTGCCCCAAACTTAGCAGCTCAAAATATGCATCTTGCCAGTTAGGCTATGGAGAGGCCCCTACATTACATAGCGCTCAGGTGGGAAGACTCCATGGCTGACAGAAGGTCAGAGAAACATGATGACAGGAGTCTGGAATCATCTAGCACTGTGTTGTCCAATACAGTAGGCAGTGATCACAGATGGCTACTGAGCACATGAAATATATCTAACCTTACTGAGTTGTGCTCTAAGCGAGACAGACACACACACACACACACACACACACACACACTTTCAAAGACTTATTATGAAAAAAAGAATTTAAACTATCATTAATAACTTGTATATTGATTATATATTGAAATAATATTTGGATATAGTGGGTGAAATAAAATATATTAACAACATTAATTACACTTGTTTCTTTTTAATTTTTTAAATGTGGCTAATAGAACATTTTAAATTATATATGTAGTTCATATTATATTCCTACTGGATATCATTGATCTCAAGATGTTCTTCACATATGTATATGGTGGTTGATGCTGGCTATTAACTGGCATCTCAGCTGGGCAATTGACTGGAGTGCCTACATGTGGTCTCTTCATGTTGCTAGGGCTACAGCCCAGTATGGTGGTCTCAGGATAGTTGAAATTTCTGTATGGCAACTGAAGGCTCCAAAAGTAAGCTTTCCGGTGTGCAAGCCACAAGTTACATTGGCTCTTTTGACTTAGCTTTGGAAATCACATTCATCACGTTTGCTGCATTCTACTATTTATCAGGTAATCATAAACCAGCAGAGATTCAAGAGGAGGGCCACACTATAGTAGAATGTGTGGGATGGAGGCTACTGTTGCAGCCTTCTTGGAAAATACAATCTTCTACAACTTGTTACCAGCATAGACTGTTGGAGTTATGAAATCTCCTTCTGATTTAAAGAGCCATTCCTGAGGTTTAAATAAAGTGCTGGGTTTGAAACAGATTAGAATTCTTCTATAGAGACCTTCAAATCTTAAAGGTAATCAAATAGCCATTATTAAGGGAAAATGTAATTTAAAATATGAACTGTCACTTAAGCCTTAAAAAAATTGTCCACATGCTAAGGAAACATCACAAATCCAGTCTGGTAGTCACAGAGTTGAATCACACAACACAGAATATTTATTTCTAGTTTTGTTTTTGTTGTGTAGTTTATTACAGTTATTAGAAGTATGTTCCTAATTTCTAAAACGTACATGTTCAAAACTGACGAGCAAAAAGTCTTTCCTTTCCAAATGTACTTAAATTTTTCTTCATTTAAGCTAAGCCCTTTGAACATCAATTAATAATTTATACAACGTGGATGTGAAGATGTGTGATAAGTTTTGGCTTAAGGATAATGGATGATTTGTAATGAGTATAAAATTATTTTATAAGATATAATTTAATGTGATTAATTTATACTTGCTTTTTAGATGGTTCTGTGGTATGGTGAAGCTATACCCAAAGTATAAAATATCATGAAGATTAGATCAACATTTGACTTTAGTCAAACACATGTAATTGGTCCTGAGGGCTCCTACTAAATATGGAGTTTTGGAAATAAGTGAATGTTGATTTTTGTGTGTGTGTTTTTTTTTCTTTAAATTTGAATAGGAATTGTCAATGCAGTTAGTTTAAATGTTCAGCTTATATTGTTCCTTTTGCACCTCTTCTTTAGAGTTTCAGTTGCCCAGATGATTTGCACTTTGATATTAATTTATTAATACAAACTATTATTTTCATTTATAATTGATTTAATTATTTGTTAATGAACAATATTTAATTTTAATTTGTATTTAATATCAGTAAGTATCAGTATGTAAATCCACTAGGTTCTCTTGGATTATGGCACCTTTTGATATGCCTTACTAGTAGATCATTTGATGACCAGTTAATTGAACTGGGCAGTTGGAGTGGAGAAAATACAAAACAAGAAGAACAATAACGTACAAAAGCAAAAGCAGAAACAGATAAACCTGCATTATTTGCAAAAATTATCAGGATTCTGTACTGCTTCCTAATTTTGGCTGTCATTTTATCCTGTTTATGCAGCAACCAGAATACAATGAAAAATTTCCCACTTCCTCCAGAATGGTGGTCAGATTCATGTGTTTGAAAAGCACACAGATACCAGCTGGACTTTATTGCACACACTGAAGACATTCAGCTCTGCTCCTAACATTTGCTGTCTAAATAACAAAGGCTCTTAGAATGAATCATGAAACTAAAAATAGCTTCTAGTACCTTTCAAAAGGATTTTCACTTACGAAAGGATTTTCACTTAGAAGAAAAGCGCTTTAGCCTGTGGAACCTTCTGCTTCATTCTCTTATGTAAACAAGAAAGAACAACAGGTAGCATAAGTTACTAATGTTTTCAATTTAGTCTTACGGAGAGATGGACTACTACTCAGTGACTTGAAGACAGAGCTAGATCAAATAACCTGGAAAAAAACTAAACTGGACTCTTTTAGGTCTCAATTTATTTAAGTTAAGTAATAAATCTGATTTATAAAATATTATTCTATTAAAGTAAATGTTAATAGTATGAGCTGTGGATCATACATACATAGACCATATAAGTCCTCACCTATAAAACAAATGTGAAAATATCTAATAAGATTTTGGGGATGATTAAATAGCAAAATATAAATCAATGACTTAACACATAGTGAGTCTTCAGTGTTGTTATTACAAGAATGCTGTAGAATACCAACAAACTGGGTATAGAGGGAACACATGTCAACATAATAAAAGCCATATATGACAAGCTCACAGCTAACATCATACTCAACGGTGAAAACCTAAAAGCTTTTCCTCTAGATCAGGAACAATACAAGAATGCCCAGCCCACTCTCACTACCTTTATTCAACATAGTACTGGAAAACCTATCCTGAGCAAATCTGCATGAAAAATACATAAAAGGCATCCAAACTGGAAAGGAGGAAGTGAAAGTGTCTCTATTTGCACATAACATATACAGAAAATCCCAAGGCTCCATCAAAAAACTTTTAGAACTAATACACAAATTTAGTAACATTTCAGGGTAAAACATCAATATATAAAAATCTGTTGCTTTTCTATACACAAATAAGGACTCATCAAAAAGAGAAATTAAGAAAACAATCTCATTTACAATTTCATCTAAAAGGAGAAAATATCTAGGATAAATTTAACAGCTACTATGGAAAAGAGTACAGAGGTTCTTCAAAAAATTAAAAGTAGAACTACCACATGGTCCTACAATCCCACTTCTGGGTATATATTCAAAGGAAATGAAATCACTATATTTCTTTTTCCAAATCACTATCTTGAAGAGATATCTGCATTTCCATGTTTGCTGCAGTATTATTCACAGTAGCTAATATATACAAACAACCTAAGTGTCCATCAATTAAGTAAATGGATAAAGAAGATGTGAGATATATATATATCTATATATATTTATATATATAGATATATATATATATATAGATATATATATAAATGATATATATATCTATATATATCTATATATATAGATATATATAGATATATATAGATATATATATATAAATACACACACACACATTAAAATATTATTCAGCCATCAGAAAGAAGGAAATCCTGCCATTTATAACAACATGGATGGACTTTGAAGGCATTATCCTAATGAAGTAAGCCAGACAGAAAAGACAATACAAATATTGTATATCACTTATGTGTGGAATCTAAAAAAAAAAAAAAAATCAAACTCATATTAACAGAGATAGAAAAGTGGTTACCAGTTGCTGGGGGCAAGGTTGGAGGAATAGGGAAATGTTGGTAAAAGTATACAAAAATACAGGGACGCCTGGGTGGTTCAGTTGGTTAAGCATCTAGCTCTTGATTTCAGTTCAGGTCATGATCTCACAGTTCTTGAGTTTGAGCCCTGTGTCAGGCTTTGCACTGACAGTGCTGAGCCTGTTTGAGATTCTCTCTCTCTCTCCCTGCCCCTCCCTCACACTTGCTCTCTCACTCTCTCTCTCTCAAAAATAAATTTAAAAACTTAAAAAAATAATAATACAATAGAATAGAGCAGAAGAGCGTGAACTGGAAATTAGAAAGTTAGGAAGCCCAAATTTTACTACTGGATCTGCTACTAATTAACTATATAACTGGAGTCAAGAGTCTTAATTTATCTATGAGTAAAATCAGGGAGTTGGCTAGATGTTCCCTATATTTTTGAGCTCTAACATTACATGATTGTGAATAATTGCTTCTCGGCCTTTTGGCTAAGATCAAGTGTAGTATATGATTATGAATAAACAAGACAATTACCAACTCCCCTTTCACATTATGCAGTATAGACCTAAATCTAAGGTCTGTTGGCTACCTAAATCTAAGGTCTTATGACTTTTAAGTTGGATAAAACACTCCTGGGATAACTATCCCATCTGCTCGATTAGTCAATAACTTGGAACTGAAGACTAGGTATGTATGTGGCCATAAGAGTGTATGCTCTGGAGCCAGTATTAGCTTTATGACCTTGGTCTAGTCAGTTTCCTTGCCTATATAATGGAAACACTAAGGGTATCTAACATCATAAAGTTGTGCAATGGAATGGATTCACACATGGAAAACACTTAGAACTGGGTTTGGCAAGGATAAGAGCTCAATAAACACTGGCACTATTATCACCTTAATTTTTTATTCCTTTTATTTCTTTTCTGGTCATTTATTGTTTATTAATGAGATTACATAAATCTTTAAAAAATAATAACATACTTTAAAATGCTACGTTAACATGTAATCCTTACAATCTCTTTAAAAAGTAGATGGAAAAACAAAGGAGAAAACCCTAGTTTGATTATTTCTTTAGATAGAGCTAACCTAACTGCTTGAAATCTCTTCCCATTGCAACTGAGTTTTCTGAAGAAATCTGGTCAAATTTAAAGCATAAAGTGAGATTCACCACCCAAAGGTCTTCCTGTTAGAAATCTCTAAAGACCAGTTGAGCTTTGCTCCACTCTCATCAAAATCTCGAATAGACTCTATTAACATATTGACTTGATTTTTATCACCTTTTAACTCTAATCAAAAGGCCTCTTCAAAATTAAAGGGGTTTCCAGCATTATCTGAACAGATGAAAGCTTTAGTGGCCCTAGTTTTTGAGGGTTTGCTAAGCATCAGGCTATTCTCAACTTCCCAAATGTTGTATGTAATACTCAAAATTAACCTGTGAGGTGAGTATCATTACAATTTTACACGTGAGAAAGACCCTAGCAAATAGGAAATGGTAAAGCCAGGATTTTTGACCCAAATTTCAAGTTACTTACTCTTTCCACAATAATAAATAGTAAGAGTAGAGTGAGAGGAAGGAAGGAAGGTTAAAGGGAAGGAAAGAAACAAGGACTTCCAGGAGCTCTGATATCATGGCTCCTCTACATTCCTTGAATTCCTGTAAGCCTGACACAGCAATCATTACCCCCTCAACAGTCTCCCTATCTGCCCTTAGTCCAGTCATTAGAAAAGTCAAGCTGCATCCTATAGCGGAGTGTAGAAGATGTGGCTTTGGGCAGCGTGGTAGACTCTGTCTTTTAAGTGGGACATAGAGCACATTTTCATAGAATATCTTGGATTTCTGGAAGGTTCTCTGATGTCCTCAAAAATCTATATCAAATAATCTCCTAAATTGCTTTATATATAGAGACTGGTTTATATATGGAGAAAAACAACACACACAAACAGGCAAACCTTTCTGTGAAACACTCTAGTATCTTGCTACCTAGCTTATCCAAGTTAAACATCAAATATCAGTTAAAAGCAAGAGTATTAAGTAGTAAAGAATTATGTGTAAAAGGTCAAAACCTGAAACACTAGCCCTGAAGTTAAAACTCTCCTTGCTAGATTGGCAAGAATGATTGGCATCTGGTGATAATAACTGAATTCACCCCATCTCTATCCTTGTTACACTGCTGTGGGGTATAGATTTTTGTCATTTCGGGCACCTAAAGCTACTACTACTCCCTTTGACCAAGGGAGGGGTCACATTGTCTCCATTCTTTTGGAATCTAAGCCAGTCAGTTTCAGAGCCCATGGGAGGGAGTGGGAAGGGGATGCCAGAAAGCTTAGGAATGCTGTGGAAGCTATTCTACAATTCATTTATGGTCATTTATTTAGTATGAGTGCATAAGTGAAGGCCTCTTTGACACATTCAACACAGCTTCTGGAGGACGGGCATATACACAAAAGTCAAAACGAAAACTCATTCTGGCAGTTTTATTCATGTATAACTTCTCAGTAGCCTAGTCTGACATGACATCCCACACTTGAAGGATTTTGTAGCTCAGAAAACCCTGGATTATTGGTCAACTGGCTCTGGCCTTTTTCTCCTTATGTGACAAATGGATTTCTCTGAAGGACTTGGCCTCTGACTAGAGTGGGTAACTCACAAGTCCTGGCTGAACCTGATAGCTCTTCAACCTGGCTGCAACCTGGTCTTGGATTATCCTGTTACTGCTGTGGAAAACAAACAAACAAAAAACAAAACAAAACAAAAAAAAACACCTGGGTGAGTCCCAGTGGATTATGCACAGAAATAAGGTAAACCAAGCCAGGGCACCAAAGCCTTAAAGGCTATTCATTTCTAATTTTTCAAGAAATGGGCCTCTTTTATGGATGGAACTTTTCCTTTAAGGCCTCTAGATTCAACACTGACCAGTGTAGGATGTCTTTTTACTAAGTGTCTTTCCCCACAAGCAAGGCTGCCTATACCCTCATCCTTAGTTCAAAATTCCCCTCCTCAGAGTAGTCTCTGTTTGAGGTAAGGACATACTTGAAAGACTACCTCTGGCTGATCACCTCTTAAAATCTATGCATGACCTATTTGTTAGAGGCAATGGAGAGAGTATAAGCTACCACCCTGTCCAGCTGGCTTTGTATACTGGCCCTTCCACTTCTCAGCAGGCAGCCTTGGGCAAATTGTTTACATTTTTTGTGCCTGTTTCCTCAACTTCAAAATCCAAAATGATAGGAGTGCTCACTCATAAGGTTATAGTGAGAGGGAAATGAATTGATTTGGGTAAAGTGTATAGAACAGAACAAGTGCCAAAACTGATCAACGTTAGCTATTATTTTCATTCAGAAGTCTGAGAAATGAGTATACATTCTAAAGTGGTAGTTGACTAGAATCAATCTGATCTTGAAGGAATGAGATGGGAAAGAGGTAAAATACAGCAGTAAAAGGGAAGTCTTGATTTGGGGTACTATGGGGAATGGCCTGGAGATGTGAGCCATAGGGAAGGATGTGATGGTGTCTTGAGGAGTAGGTTCTGACTTAGAAGCTAAGGCAGGAATTGAAGGGCTGTACTACAAATCTTTGGTATCCAAGGGGCAACAATAAGGGTAATTTTAAAAAGGTGAAGGCAATATAGGTAAACAAAGTGAAATAGCTAACATATTTACCTGAACTATAGTTTCTCTTAGGGTTAACTGTGGCAGAATAGGATTAAACTAACTATAATTTCCACTGAAGCAGAAACAGTTGCTTAGTTCTCAGTAAAGGTGTGCTGAGTGGATTAGGTAAGTGATGAATAAACAGCTCCAAGTCCATGTTGAATTTATTTGCTCCATAATCCTGGCCTGATTAAATCCAATGATGGCTTTTATTTTTTTATTATTTTTTTTAAAGTGGTTATTTTTGAGACAGAGAGAGACAGAGCATGAATGGGGGAGAGCCAGAGAGAGAGGGAGGCACAGAATCCGAAGCAGGCTCCAGGCTCTGAGCTGTCAGCACAGAGTCCGACGCAGGGCTTGAACCCACGGACTGTGAGATCATGACCTGAGCCGAAGTCGGACACTTAACCGACTGAGCCACCCAGGTGCCCCCAATGATGGCTTTTAGATAGAGCTTTGGGGATGTGGCCAATCCTATGTGTTCCTTTCCCCCTTTGTGATTCAATATCTACCAAGGAAAAAAAGGGGGAGAGTTTTATGGAACAAATCACAACTGTGTCTTTATAGTTCCACGAATGATGCTCCATACTTTTCTTGGGATAACTAAAGGGATTCCTTAGTGTATAAATAGATATTTATGCAAGTTTTCTTTAGCAAGTTCTCTTTCATTTTTTTTTTTTCTGAAACAGATGGTAGTCAATTGGGAAAACAAAATCATTAACATTTTTGTTGATTGCAAGAAATAACCCCAAACAAAAAGACTTTCTAGATTTATAGGGGTATATATTTAGATGATCTAAATTATCTTTTAATACTGCATTGCACATAATTTGGCATCCACCAAAATTAAGGTGCCTGAAGGAACGCTTTAATAATAGTCAATTGTGACAATAGAACAGACAAGACAGGCTAGAAAGGTGCGCATCCTTTGAACATGAAAAATAGTAACAACAATACTCCCCTCTCCATAAAAAACCAACACTGTGTGTGGCAAATAAATATGAATTTTAAAAATGACACCACAAAATGGTGTATTTAAATTAAATATAAATAAAGTTAGAATTGGTGGAAGAGTATTACTCTCTATAAAAAAAAAAAAAAAAATTACCAATTGGCCTTTGTTGAATCCTACTGCCTAAACATTATATCAGGGATCAGTATACTTTTTCTGTAAAAAACCTGATAGTGAATATTTGAGGCTTTGCGGGCTAAGAGGCCAAATTGAGTACAAGAAGTAGGTACTTACATATCGTATAGAAAAAATATTTCCACAATTTTTGATGACATTTAAACTATAATAATAACTGAGTACAATTTTTGGTAATACAAGCCTATCCATGAATGGATTTTTATTTCACTATAACATTTTACTTAATTGAGGTTCAACTTTATTGTTCCTTATCATCTAATTGATTGCAAATGCTTTTCTGTAAAAATTACTCATAGGTACTAGAACTATACAAAAACAGGCAGTTGGGTGGATTTTTCCTTCTGGCTATAGATTGCTGATCTCTGGGTTAGATTTTTTGAAGAAGACCAAGCAAAGCATTGTCCATAAAAGAGCAAATAGTAGTTAACCAATAACAACACTAGGTTACTGCTTTGCATGAGTTGTTACTGGGGTCCTGGTACTGGTATAGCATACTGGTGTTCAAACCAAATAATAGGAAATCCTTAGCATAAACTTGGAAAATTTTAGTAGAGATTGAGAATAATGTGAAAATGACAGTATCTTGATACAAAAGGAACCCAGCACAGAGCAGTGTGAGTTAAAAACAGTCAACACACAAGGGGGGAAGAAAAGGGCTTTCTGAATGGGTAAGATAGAGGGGATTCCCTTTGTGTCCATGGTATGGAGTATAGTCTGTTCCTTAGTGAGGAGAAACTAGAAATTTAAATCAGATCCTACCCAGAATTGCATATATTTGTGTTCAAATTAATTGTTAGTAAAGTGAAAATACTTTTCATTCTAGAATGTAGAGTGGTTTCAATTATCACCTACAAATCTCTTCACTGTCTTTATGAAGTCCTAAGAAACATCCTAAATATATATGTGGTATCTTGGCCAGTTATATGTTACTGCCCGCTGGAGCCAAGATTCTCAGTTTCAAATTGAGGAAAAAAAGATGAGCAGCTATGACCTTTCTCCCTCATCTTCCTCTCTAACCAAATACTCTATTAACATGACTTGTCTGTTATATAAAAATGTCTTAATTTGTCCATAGCCAGGTTTTACTTCACACATAGGAATCCATTAAATAAAATTCTTTGGCCCGGGCAGTAATTTATTCATTCAAAACCGTTTAATAGTTTATGCAACCATTTAACTCGTTTTTTTGTTTTATTTTGTTTTGTTTTGTTTTGTTTTTAGCATTTTTAGTGTCCTTAAGTAAAAGCATTCTTTTCAAGGAAAGGACTCAGGTAAAGTACTCAAGAATCTAGAGTCAAGTTGATGGGTTTGAATCTCAAATGCTATCCTATGTGACCTGGGACAAGTTACCGTTTGTTTGTTTTCTTATTACCAGTTCACTCAGCTGTAACATGGGAATAACAGTTCCTACCTCTTGGATTTTTGTGAGCATTAAGTGAGTTAATACACATAAATTTAGTATTCTGCCTGGTAGATATTATATGCTCAGTAAATACCAGCTATTTGTATAATTAGTTATTATTTTCAATTTACCTATGATATTTATTATAATGGCAATATTTTTGACATCAAATGAAGAGACTAAACTCATAAATTCATTGACAGATATTTTCTGTATGAGGCATTACTGAAGGCACTGGATAGCATAAACAAAGTAGATAAATACCTATAGTTTTGTAGGATTTTCATCTTCATGGGAGGAGGGGAGAACAGAGAAAAAAACCCAAAATGCAATCAGATAAAATGTATCACATTTCAGATGATTATCAATACTATGGAGAAAATTAACACGAGTAAGAGAGGGACTACTGAGAGAGGTGAAATGGCAATTCAACGTAGCCTGGGTGATCAGGGAAGTCTTCCTGGGTATGGTGCCTCTTCTCCTAAGGCACTGAGAGACCTTGGCTATGTTGCCAGACTCAGCAAATAAAAATACACAACATCCACTCAAATTCCACCAAGCTTGCTATATTTTATCAGGCAACTATGCCTGGAGATGAAGGACAAGTTTTATTTTGGGATAAAAGGCATATGAGTTTTAATGATAAATTCTGATGGGAAGGGGCTATCACAGGGGTGAAAGAGAGACGGTCCCAGAGCTCTGAGGATTCATGTTTCACTGTTGTAGAGGTCCAGAATGGGCTATCTTATTCTGATTACTTGAGGTTTTGAAATTTCTCTAGATTCCTTCCTGTAAGTGGGTAGGAAGTGGAACATGAAGAGCTCTATGGCTTCCTCTTAACTCCTTATATTTGTTACTGAGGGTCACAGTAAGTGGACTGAAAATTACCTTAAATGTCAGCTAATACAATCCTCAGGAAACAGACCCAGAAATATCTAATGAGCTGTTCAATATTATGAAGATAGTGCCTCTATGAATTTGGATTTGCCTCTATGGATTATTGGTTTACATGCTTGAAAGGTCAGTGAACTGCAAAAAAACATTCTCCATATATGATTTTTCTCCCTTTCTTCCCTTCTTCTCTCCTCTCTTTTCCTTTTCTTTTTTTCCCTTTTCCTCTCCTTTCCTCCCCCCACCCCATTTCTGTGATATTTTTCACCCATGATTCAGTATAGTACAGTTTCTCCCAAAAAGATGATTTCAGCAGTGGGTAGTGGTAGTTTCTACCATAAAATGTAATTCTTCTTCTAATGAGTCTGTGCTGTTCTCTCATATGCAGTTAGGGGAAAGTTGGCTTCATCTCAATCAGCTCTGGGACTATGGTGATAGTATTGATTATTACATGAAATTGAAAGATACAGTTCACTTGAACATGAGGACAGGCGCTTTTGTCCATTTTTGAAAATTCAGTTTCTACCACATTGCCTAACACCTGGTGGGTATCAGTAAGTAAGAAAATTAACAGTAGATAGGATTTTCAGTATTATGAGATTCTCTTAAAGTCAAAATTTGATTTTTGTTATATCACTAGAAATAATGCTTATTTTTATTTGTATGCTTCTTCCCCAAATAAGTGTGTCAGAGGTGTTTTCCTGCAGATGCTGAAAAAAAACGTATGGCATATTGGTTCAGAGAATAGGCCTCACATTTCATACTTCCTAGCCATGTGACTTTTCCTTATCTTTGTGCTTAGTTCCCTTTTCTATAAAATAGGGCATTAATACTAACATCATACTAGTGTCTCATTTCTCATCAGATTTTGAAATAGATATATTGATATATAAAGTATTTAAACCAGTTCCTGTCACATACAAGGCACTAGAATGTTAACCATTAGTATTATAGTAATCTTACATTATCTGTAATATGTCTTACATTATCCCAATACAATTCTTAGCACATTGTGCTCTATAATGATTCCTGGATGAATAAATGATTACAGAAAAAAAAAAAAACTATTTACTTTAATATTTAGAGTCCTCTTGAAGATACTGCAAAAGAGTATAAGATTTAAAAATATCACTGTTTGACTAGTCTAGTCATTAACACCTTAGAGAGAGAGTAGGCTGAGCAATTACAAGGATGAATAAGCCTCTGTCATCAACCTCTCGAGCTGGAGAGCAAACATATTTATATGGGCAGGAGGCAGTGCCTTCCCCTTTTTTTTTTTTTAAATTTTTAACGTTTATTTATTTTGAGACAGAGAGAGACAGAGCATGAACGGGGGAGGGTCAGAGAGAGGGAGACACAGACTCTGAAACAGGCTCCAGGCTCTGAGCTGTCAGCACAGAGCCCGACGCGGGGCTCGAACTCACGGACCGCGAGATCATGACCTGAGTCGAAGTCAGCCGCTCAACTGACTGAGCCACCCAGGCGCCCCGCCCATTCTAATCATGAGCCATGTCCACTTTGGCAGTTCAGGGCCTTTGATGAGCTTTTGTTGTTAGAAATCGAAAGAAAACACCACTGAGAGTAAGATGGAAGAGCAGTTTGTCAAGATGTGGGTTTGTATCATTTTCCCTTCCATCTATGCCTACACACAAAGTATATCACAGAGGTAAGTGATTCTATTCTTAATCCACCACAATTTGGCTTTCTCTCTCACATGCTAATAAATCCACATTGGTCAAATTTATATATTTTTTTCTTTTTTGTAAATTTTTTAAATTTAAGTTCAAGTTAATGAACATATAGTATAATAATTTCAGGAATAGAATTTAGTGATTCATCACTTACATATAACACCCAGTGCTCCTCCCAGCAAGTGCTCACTTTAGTGTCCATTACCTATTTAGCTCATTCCCCCACCCAACACCACTCCAGCAACCCTCACTTTCTTCTCTGTATTTGAGAGTCTCTTACAGTTTGTTTCCCTCTTTGATTTTATTTTTCCTTCCCTCCCCCTATGTTCATCTGTTTCATTTTTTTAAATTCCACATATGAGTGAAATAATATGGTATTTGTCTTTCTCTGACTGACTTACTTCACTTAGCATATACCTTCCAGTTCCTTTCATGTTGTTGCAAATGGCAAGATTTCATTCTTTTTGATAGTCAAGTAGTATTTGATTGTGTGTGTGTGTGTGTGTACATGCTCACATGTATATACACATGTATGTATATATATACATGCCACATCTTCTTTATCCATTCATCAGTTAATGGACATTTGGGCTCTTTCCATACTTTGGCTACTGTTGTCGATAGTGCTGCTGTAAATATTGGGGAGCAAATGCCTCTTTGAATCAGCACTCCTGTATCCTTTGGATAAATTCCTAGTATTGTTATTGCTGGGTTGTAGGGTAATTCTTTTTAATTTTTTTGAGGAACCTCCACACTGTTTTCCAAGAGACTGCACCAGTTTGCATTTGCACCAGCAGTGCAAAATGTTTCCCTTTTCTCCACATCCTTGCCAACATCTCGTTTCCTGAGTTGTTAATTTTAGCCACTCTGACTGGTGTAAGGTGGTATCTCATTGTGGTTTTGATTTGTATTTCCCTGATGATGAGTGATGTGGAGCATTTTTTCATGTGTCAGTTGGACATTTGGATGTCTTCTTTGGAAAAGTGTCTATTCATGTCTTTTGCCCATTTCTACACTGCATTATTTGTTTTTTGGGGGTGTTAAGTTTAATAAGTTCTTTATAGATTTTGGATGCTAACCCTTTATCTGATATGTCATTTGCAAATATCTTCTCCCATTCCATCGGTTGTGTTTTAGTTTTGCTGATTGTTTCCTTTGTGGTGAAGAAGCTTTTTATCTTGATGAGGTCCCGATAGTTCATTTTTGCTTTTGTTTCTCATGCCTCTGGAGACATGTCAAGTAAGAAGTTGCTGCAGCCAAGGTCAAAGAAGTTGCCTGTTTTTTCCTCTAGGATTTTGATGGCTTTCTGTCTTATATTTAGGTCTTTCATCAATTTTACTTTTGTGTATGGTGTGAGAAAGTGGCCCAGATTCATTCTGCATCTCACTGTCCAGCTTCCCCAACACCATTTGCTGAAGAGACTATCTTTTTTCCATTGGATATTCTTTCCTGCTTTGTCAAAGATTAGTTCGCTATACATTTGTGGGTCCATTTCTGGGTTGTCTCTTTTGTTCCATTAATCTGTGTGTCTGTTTTTGTGCCAGTACCATACTGTCTTGATGATTACAGCTTTGTAATACAGCTTGAAGTCCAGAATTGTGATGCCTCCAGCTTTGGTTCTCTCTTTCAGGATTGCTTGGCTATTCAGGGTCTTTTCTGGTTCCATACAAATTTTAGGACTGTTTGTTCCAGCTCTGTGAAGAATGCTGGTGTTATTTTGATAGGAATTGTATTGAATATGTAGATTGTTTTGGGTAGTATTGACATTTTAAACAATACTTGTTCTTCCAATTCATGAGCATGGAATGTTTTTCCATTTTTTGGTGTCTTCTTCAATTTTTCATAAGCTTTCTATAGTTTTCAGTGTATAGGTATTTCACCTCTTTGGTTAGGTTTATTCCTAGGTATTACATGGTTTTTAGTGCTATTGTAAATGGGATTGATTCCTTGATTTCTCTTTCTGTTGCTTCATTATTGGTGTATAGAAATGCAACTGATTTCTGTACATTGATTTTATATCCTGTGACTTTGCTGAATTCCTGGATCAGTTCTAGCAGTTTTTTGGTGGAATCTTTTGGGTTTTCCATATGGAGTATCATCTTATCTGCAAACAGTGAAAGTTTGACTTCCTCCTTGCCAATTTGGATGCCTTTTATTTCTTTGTGTTGTATGATTGCTGAGGCTAGGACTTCCAACACTATGTTGAATAACAGTGGTAAGAGTGGACATCCTTGTCATGTTCCTGACCTTAGGGTGAAAGCTCTCAGTTTTTCCCCATTGAGGATGATATTAGCAGTGGGTCTTTTGTATATGGTTTTTATGATCTTGAGGAATGATCTTTCTACCTCTACTTTCTTGAGGGTTTTTATCAAGAAAGGATGCTGTATTTTGTCAAATGCTTTCTCTGCATCTATTGAGAGGATCATATGGTTCGTGTCCTTTCTTTTATTAATGTGATGTATCACGGATTGATTTGTGGATATTAAACCAGCCCTGCATCCCAGGAATAAATCCCACTTGATCTTGGTGAATAATTATTTTAATGTATTGTTGGATCCAGTTGGCTAGTACCTTGTTGAGAATTTTTGCATCCATGTTCATCAGGGAAATTGGGCTATAGTTCTTTTTAGTGGGGGTCTTTGTCTGGTTTTGGAATAAAGATAATTCCGGCCTCATAGAATGAGTTTGGAAGTTTTCCTTCCATTTCTATTTTCTGGAACAGCTTCAAAATAATAGGTGTTGACTCTTCTTTAAATGTTTGGTAGAATTCCCCTGGAAAGCCATCTGGCCCTGGACTCTTGTGTTTTGGGAGATTTTTAACTACTAATTCAATTTATTTAGTGATTTTGGGTCTGTTCAAAATTTCTAATTCTTCCTGTTTCAGTTTTGGTAGTTTGTATGTTTCTAGGAATTTGTCCATTCTTCCAGATTGCCCAGTTTGTTGGCAAAATATTGCTCATAATATTCTCTTATTATTGTTTGTATTTCTGGATCTCTCCTTTTCATTCGTGATTTTATTTATTTCGGTCCTCTCCTTGTTCTTTTTGATCAATCTGGCTAGGGATTTATCAATTTTGTTAATTCTTTCAATGAACCACCTCCTGGTTTCATTGATCTGTTCTACTATTTTTTTTTTTGATGTTGATATTCATCTTCTGCTATTTTTGGGTTTTATTTGCTGTTCTTTTTACAGCTTTTTTAGTTGTAAGGTTAGCTTGTGTATTTGAGACCTTTCTTCCTTCTTTAGGAAGGCCTGGTTTGCTATATACTTCCCTCTTATGACCATCTTTGCTGCATCCCAGAGGTTTGGGATTGTCATGTTTTTATTTTCATTTGCTTCCATGTACTTTTTAATTTCCTCTTTAATTTTTTGGTTAACCCATTCATGCTTTGGTAGGATGTTCTTTAATCTCCAAGTATTCATGGTCTTTCCAAATTTTTTCTCCAGGTGTCAGAGCATTGTGGTCTGAAAATATGCAAGATATGAACTCCATCTTTTTGTATTAGTTGAAGGCTGATTTGTGTACCAGTACGTGATCTATTTTGGAGAATGTTCCATGTGCACTTGAGAATAATGTGTATTCTGAGGCTTTAGGGATGAAATATTCTGCATATATCTGTTAAGTCCATCTGGTCCAGTATGTCATTCAAAACCATTGTTTTCTTGTTGATTTTCTGCTTAGATCTGTCCATTGTTGTATATGGGGTGTTGAAGTCCCCTACTATTATGGTATTATTATCAGTGAGTTGTTTGTGATTAATTGATTTATATATTTGGGTACTTTCATGTTGGAGGCACAAATAATTTACAATTGTTAGATCTTCTTGGTGGATAGACACCTTAATTATGATATAATGCCCTTCTTCATCTCTTGTTACAGTCTTTATTTTAAAATATAGCTTGTCTGATATAAATATGGCTATTCCAGCTTTTAATTACTATTAGTATGATAGATGGTTCTCCACCCCTTTACTTTCAATCTGCAGGTGTAATTAGGTCTAAAATGGGTCTCTTGTAAGCAGCATATAGATGGATCTTGTCTTGTTATCCATTCATATGCCCTATGTCTTTTGACTGGAGTGTTTAGTCCATTGACATTTAGAGTGAGTACTGAAAGATATGAATTTAGTGCCATTGTGATGCTTGCAGAGTTGGTGTTTCTGGTGATGTTCCCCAGTCCTTCCAAGTCTATGTTACTTTTGGTCTTTTTTGTTTGTTTGTTTCATCTTTTCTCCAAAGAGTCCACTTTAAAATGACTTGCAGGACTTGTTTAGTGGTCACAAACTCCTTCAGTTTTTGTTTGTCTGGGAAATTCTATCTCTTCTTCCATTTTCAATGAGAGCCTTGCCAAACAAAGAATTCTTGGCTGTATATTTTTCCAATTCAGCATGCTGAATATATCCTGCCTCTCCTTTCTGGCTTGCCAAGTTTCTGTGGATAGGTCTACCGTGAACCTGATCTATCTTTCCTTATGGGTTAAGGACTTTTTTCCCCTTGCTGCTTTCATAATTCTTTCCTTGTCTGTGTATTTTGTGAATTTGATTATGATATTCCTTGGTGATGGTCAGTTTTTGTTGAATCTAATGGGAGTTTTCTGTGCTTCTTCAATTTTGATGTCTCTGTCCTTCCTCAGATTAGGAAAGTTTTCCACTATCATTTGCTCACATAAGCCTTCTGCCCCTTTTTGTCTCTTTTTATCTTTTGGGAGTCCTATGACTCAGATGTTATTCCTTTTTAACAAGTTACTGAGTTCTCTTTAAGTCTGGTATCGTGCTCTTTTGCCTTTGTTTCCCTCTTTTTTTTCTGCTCCATTATTCTCCATAATTTTGTCTTCTGTATCACTGATTCACTGCTCTGCTTTGTCCATGCTTGCCATCATGGCATCCTTTAGAGATTGCATCTCAGTTATAACATTTGTAATTTAATAATGACTAGAGTTTACTTCCTTTATTTCTGCAGTAAGGGCTTCTATGTTTTTTGACCCCAGCTAGTATTCTTATTATTGTGGTTCTAAATTCTAGTTCAGGCATCTTATATCTGTGTTAAGCCCCTGGTTGTCATTTCTTCCTGTTCTTTCTTTTGGGGTAAAATCCTTTGTTTTGTCATTTTGGAGGAAGAAAAAAAATTAATAAAATAAAAAATTAAAATTAAAAAATTAAAACAAAACAAAAAATCAAATAAAGGAAGATAGATCCTAGGTGTGTTTTGTCTGCTTGTTGAAAGAAGCTTGATAGAATATTTAAAAAAGGGGGGTGGGGGGGAGAAAAGGAAGAAAAAAAAAGAAAAAGTTTAAAAATTAAAATATATATATAAAATACAATGAAATGAAGTAAATTAAATAGAATACAAATTTAAAAATACAAAATAAAGTAAAAAAATAAAAAAATTTAAAAGAAAATAAAAATAAATTTTTCTTTCTATATCCAAGAAAAAAAAAGGAAAAAAATTTAAAGAAACACAGAACCAAAAAAATGAATAATGAACCAGCAAACAGAATGAAACCCAAATGAAGTTACAACATTTCCCTAGAACACAAACTATGAAGCACTCCACAGTCCATACAATAAGCAGACGGAGGGACTTCTGCTTGTCTTCTAGGGGATGTGTTTGGAGGGTACAGTTGGGCAGGGCTTGGTGTAATGGCTCTGTTCTCCACTAGGCGATGCTGTTTAGCTTACTGGGGTGGATGTGCATGCATGTGAGAGGTGGAAATGGCTTCACCCAGTTCTCTAGTCTCTGGCACAGGAACTTTGTGTTCTCACCAGCCTGCAGTCAAGCACTCCTCCCTTTGTCTCAGGCCTCCACCCACTCCCCACCTCTACCCTGTGTCCAAGCCATCCACCTGCTAGGCAGCACCTCACTCCAGAGTTTTATCTCAGATGGGGTTGTATATCAAAACCCCACACTTCAAAGACCCTTGAGGCTTGGACACACACCGACTCCTGGGGGGGGGGGGGCGGGGGCTCATGGAGCAATGGCCAGATGCCAGCTTAACCCAGAAAACATTCATGAGATCATTCAGCGGCAGAGGTTCAGATTATGGAAAATCACAACACACATCTGGTGCCAAGTTTCACCATACTCTGGTGTCTTTGTCCCAACACCAGCAAATGTGGATGCTCTTGGAGGTCTGCTGGTATCTTTGCCTGTGAGGAAGCCATATGGCCTCTACCATGTGTTCTCCAAGCAGGCTAACCACTTCTCCCCACGTGGCACATGGATCCATCAGATCTCGCTGCGTGTTACTAGGGATTCACCCCGCTTCCTCACCAGAGCACTGCCAGGCACTGAGCTCCAGAACTTCAGACTCTGTGACCCACTGCTTATAGAATCCTGGTGGTATTGAAACCCTCTCCTTTCTTCCCATAAGTGGTTTTGGGGAACAGATTTATTGTTCCATCCCCTGTGTTTTCCTCTTTCTCTCTCTTTCCCTCCAACTACTTTTGGGAGAGTGTTTTTCCTACACTCTCCCAGTGCAGTGGACTCTCCCCCTTTCTCTGTCCTCTCTCTGCAAAAACAGCTTCCTACCCTCCACAGTTTTTCTCTCCCCAAGTGCATCTCTCCACACCATGTACATGCTGAGTTCTGTAGCTCAAGTTATGCAGATTGTTGTGTTAATCCTCAGTTTCCTAGGTGTGCAAAATGGTTTCATGCTGGTCTAGCTCCATTTCAGGGAAGAGACAAGCTAAGGGTCTCAATGCTGCCATGGAGCCATCTTAACTCCTCCTGAGTATTTTTTCTTAATAGTTAAACCCAATGATCCTTCCCAGTACTCTTCATGATTCTCTGAATTGTTTCTGGCGTGCTGTCCTTTCTGAAATTTACTACGTCCTTGGAATCTGAACACTCCCCCATCCTTACCTCCATTGTTTCCTTCTCTAACTGCTCCTCTTTGCTCACTCACTTCCTTGTAGTGGCTTTTCTTTCTTTGCTTCCCTGTTAAATGTTTATGGTTCCCAGGGTCCTACATTTAGATCTCTTTTCATCTGGTAATTTCGTTTTCCCCTGTGTCTTACAGTATCATATATTAACTAGTGTAGTAAGCTGAATAATGGCCTCTGAAGACATCAGGTCCCAATTTCTGGAACCTGCAGATATTACCTTATTTGGAAAAAGAATCTTGGTGGATATAAATAAGACAACAGTTTTGAGATGAGGAGATTATCCTAGATTATGTTGGATTATCCAGGTGGGCCCTAAATGCCATCATTGGTGTCTTTGTTGGAGAGAGGGAGGTGGAGATTTCATACAGATAGCAGAGAAAAAGATAATGTGAGATATAAATTTGAATGATGAGGTCACAATACAAGAATTGCTGCAGCCATTAGAAGCTGGAGGAGGCAAGAAATAGATTTTCCTCTAGAGTCTTCGGAAGGAGCATGGCCTGCTGACATCATGACTTTGGCTGATTGGTACCGATTTAGGGCTTGTGGCCTCCAGAATTCTGGGAGAATAAATTTCTGTTGTTTTAAAACCCAAGTTAAATAGCAGCCACTAATTAGGAAATTAATACAACTAAAAAATCTAGAATTTATCTTTAATTACTATCTCTTTTTTAAGTGCCAGATACACGAAACCAAATACCCAGTGGACACTCCACCAGATAACCCATTTAACATTAGAACGAGCTATTACTCAGTACTTGCAATGTGCCAGGCACTACTCTGAAGCCGTTTAGAAATATTGTCTCATTTAATATTCATTTTAATACTCACCACAATCCTATGAAGTACTTAATATCCTCACTTCAGAATGAGGGAACTGAGACACAGAATTTAAGTAGCTTGCCCAAAGTTATAAAGATATTGAGTGCTAGAGCTGAGATTTAGGCCCTAATGCGGTATGGTTTCAGGGCCAATCACTAATGACTGTGCTTTGCTACCTCAAATTACCTGAAAACTCATGCTATTCAGAGCCTAGCCATATCCAACCCAAGCAGCAGTGCGCAGGCCTCCTGAGGATAAATCACTTTAGCTGAATTCAAGAAACCTTCACAGGGCCCCTGCTACCTGCTAGGCACTCAATGTCAGTCTTTGCAGATATCACCAGGGGCATTTTGCTGTTCTTGTTCAATTACCAAACTCTCTGAGGCTAGAACACTTAGAAATCTGCAATTTCAGAATTAAAGCATATGTCAGAAGGAAAATCTGAGCTAGATATGAATTACTATTGCCTCCTAAAAGCCTCATGTTTATTGACAAATACTATTCATAGAGTACTACTGCTGTCATATCACCATGGTCACTTTCAGTGTGTTGCCACTGAACCCTGAGGCAAACTGGAAAAGCTGAAACTGAAAGTATCCCTTTCAGCATTTATAGAGTTTGATCTTTCACACTGTGTTTGGCACATCTGGAGTCCCTGGACGCCTGTCTAACATTCCCTCTTGGTTCTTCCCTTATTGTTAACACCTGAAACAATAGCTGCACTATCTTAGTCATCTACTAGGAGCCAAGCAGTATAACTATGCTATGCATTTAAACCTTTCTATAATTCTGCAAGGAAAGTATTATTGCCATTTTATAGATGAGAAAACTGAGGCTTACAATGGCAAACTAATTTGTCCAAGCTCTCATAACTTGGTAGTGGCAGAGTTAGGATTTAAATAATCATTAATAATGATAAATATGTAATAATTTAATAATAATGTAATTAAAATTGTTGAACCAGACAAAAAAATTTCTTAACACAATTTAAGTTTTAAGTTGCTTTTTCAGTTGCCTTGGCTGTAGGAGCGGGCAGGAGAAAACCAGGTTCTTGATGGTTCAGGAAAAAACAACTAAAATTCCTTCTCTTTTCCTCCTCTCCTCTTGCAATTTCTGTCCCTGAGGCTGCTTCGTGCTTAGGCACAATGGACTTTAGTGATAATATTAATTTTGTTTTTATTACATCTGTATAAGTCTTTATAAGTTACCAAGTACTTCAGTATGAAAGAGCTCTTTCTGTAAAGTAAGAGGGTAGGACCTATCCTTCATCCTCAGAATTCTGTGTTGGGTTACCCCTCTGTGCAGAAATGAATTTTCTGTGAAGCTCAAAAATCTTTAAATTTTCAGGGTGGACATATTGGGTATCTGGCTAATGGGAAATTGAATTGAAGATCATTTTAGTTTGAGTTTAGTGAAATGCAGTTATGTGGTTTGCATTAACTTTCAGGTGTAGCTAATTTATTGATACCTGTCCTCATGCAGGAATACTTTCAGAAATACTCCCACTGCCTACTCACTTGAGGTCATGGAATGAAGACACAGGGTTAGAGGTTCTAATGCTATATGAGCCTACCCCTACAATGACAGAAATATGTGGGTGATGGAGGAAAAAAAAAAACGTTTGAGATGTTCAGCTGTTCATTTGTGGGAAATTCTTCAAACCATCCTACATATAAAATTGTAAGCAAGGTTTTGGTTTTATTTGATGCAATGTTAACTCACAAGTTCTCTCCTATCAGGAAATACAAGAGGGAGCAGAGTATACAACCAAACCAACCAACCAACCAACCAAAAAAACGGGGGGAGGGGGGGAACACGGTAGAATGTGTAAGGAAGGTAATTAACAAACATTATTTTTATGGATTTTGTGATGTTTTGTGGTATTTATCATCTTTTAAAATATACTTAAGTCTACTTTGTGGTGATTTCTTTTCTTATTCTAATTAAATATTCACCCTTGTATTTATTATTTTGCATTCTTTCTACTAAAGAGGGCCCCTATAATTATATAAGCTTCATTCCTCTCAAATTTGGTACCTGTTTCTGTCACTACAACACTTAAAAATTCACTAATTAGACTTTCAGTGAATGGCTGATGGTGGGAGAAAGGTGGAAGAATCTAGACCTGTGGGCTGCCAGAAAAGTGGTTTTGGAACTGAACTGGGGAATGGGCTCTCTGGCTCTGGTAAGAGCATTCAGGTCCCACATGCTGGCCTCCATGACTGACTCACATAATCATTGTGTGTTTTTTGTTTTTTAGGTTTTTTTTGTTTTTCCCTAGCAAGGTCAGTCTAATGAACAAGCAGCTGTCATCACTGCAGAGAACTGAAGCTTCCCCTAACTTGATACATCTCTTCTTCTCCTCCTATAGGACCTAAAATGTCAGCATTAGAGACACATTCCTCTGAGTTTGGAAAGTTTTCCAATCCTCAAGAATAAAATTTTTAAAAGGAAACATTCTTATAAGTATTTTCATCATAAATCGGCATTAAATATCCCTTAGTCCTGAGGCTTAGGAGATGTTAATGAGCATGAGAATGGTGACCTAAACATTTCTGAACATCTACTATGTATCAGGCCATATGTTGTGCAATGTATCACACATGGTCTCAGTCCATCCTCCAAAAGAGGAGGACACTAATGCTCAGAGGGATCATATAGCTCTTGGCTGACCAAGATTTGACAGAGATTAGGACACAAAAAGAGTTAAGTGACAAATTAGGAGGCAAGGGCTTTAACAATTTCAGGCATTTCACAATCCTGCCTTGGGCTAACCCTGCTCTTTACTGTTTTCCCCAACTCGAGTAAAATGCTGATTACTACTTCTCCTAATCACACAGAGCAGAATAGAATACACTCTATACTATGTGGGGTATAAAAAAGTAACCCCTGGGAAATGAAAGTATGTTGGCCAAACATAAGGAACATAATTGAAATTAAAAGCCAAATGACACCTGGATTTCAACAAAAACCAATTACCAAGAGGGAAAAGGTTTTCAAGATGAGAACCAGACAGTTAAACATTAGCTTTCAATGGTTTGAAGTGTTTAGGTTTTGCAATGGTGTGGTTTGGAAGTTCTCCAGCAGAAAAACTATTTTCTTTTAAAAGGAGCGCTCTCTGCAATATTTTCTTTGCTGAAATCATGTGATCCTTAATGACGTCTTATATGACCCAAACTTTAAATGGATGTATTATTTTAGTTGACCTCATTTTTACCAGGTTTTTATAGGTCAGCAGTGAACTATCAACAGCTTCCTGATAATTAATCCTACTTACCCAAAGAACTGTTAGCCTGTTAATCTTATCTATGCTAAGAGGAAGCTTTTATATGTACCAGACTTCCTCAGTGAATAATAAAAACCAAACTGAACTTCTACAGAGAAGTTCAACATTGTTGTGAGGTTTGGAAATGAAGAAACAGATTGAAAATCATGATGCTACCCTGTCTTTAGCTTCTTACTTGCTGAAATTCTGTGGTCCATCTGGCACAGGAATGGCTGTACAGTAGAATCAGCAGCACAATTAGTTGAGTGGTTCTAGTCAGGAGTGGTTCTCTGGGTGGCTTTGTCAAAATGTACGGACAACTGATGGAATGGGAGAAGATATTTGCAAATGGCATATCAGATAAAGGGTTAGAATTCAAAATCTATAAAGAATTTATCAAACTCAACACACAAAAAATAATCCAGTGAAGAAATGAGCAAAAGACACGAACAGACACTTTTCCAAAGAAGACATCCAGATGGCTAACAGACACATGAAAAGATGCTCAACATCACTCATTTCATCAGGGAAATACAAATCAAAACCACAATGAGATACCACCTCTGACCTGTCAGAATGGCTAAAATGAACAACCCAAGCAACAACAAATGTTGGTGAGAATGTGGAAAAAGGGGAACCATTTTGCACTGTTGGTGGGAATGTAAACTGGTGGAGCCATTCTGGAAAACAGCATCAAGGTTCCTCAAAAAATTAAAAATAGAGCTACCCTATGACCCAGCAATTGCACTACTAGGTATTTATCCAAAGGATACAAACATGCTGATTTGAAGGGGCACATGAACACCAATGTTCAAAGAAGAGATGTATCAACAATAGCCAAATTATGAAAAGAGCCTAAATGTCCATCAACTGATAGAAGCATAAAGGAAATGTGGTATTGGGTTGCCTGGTTGGCTCAGTAGGTTAAGCCTCTGACTTTTAGTTTCAGCTCAGGTTATGATCTTACAGTTTGTGGATTTGAGCTCCACATTGGGGTCTGCACTGATGATGCAGAGCTTGCTTTGGATTCTCTCTCCTTCCCTTTCTCTTGGAAACAACAACAACACAAAAAACAAAAGAAGATGTGGTGTGGAATACTACTCAGTGATCAAGAAGAATGAAATCTTGTCATTTGGAATAACGTGGATGGAACTATAGTATATTATGCTAAGTGAAATAAGTCAGTCAGAGAAAGATAAATATATGATTTCACTCATATGTAGAATTTAAGAAACAAAACAGATGAACATAGAGGAAGGGAAGGAAAAATACAACAAAAACAGAGAGGGAGGCGAACCGTAAGAGATTCTTAAATACAGAGAACAAACTGAGGGTTGCTGGAGAGGAGGTGGGAGGAGGGATGGGCTAAATGGGTGATGGGCATTAAGGAGGGCACTTCTTGAGATGAGCACTGGGTGCTTTATGTAAGTGTTGAATCACTAAATTCTACTCTTGAAACCATTAATACACTATATGTTAACTAGGTTGGATTTAAATAAAATTAAAAAACAAACAAATAAATGTATGGACATGCAGCATATGCAGTTAGTTACCTGGGTGGTCTGGTTTGAGAAACATTGACAAAGGCATCTCAAGTAGCAACTAGAGCTGCTCCCACTGGAAGTTAATTTTCTACAATTAGAGACTCATTCCTTTGACTCTGTAGATCTTTAAGAGTTTACTGTTGAAACACAACTATAGTTTTTGCCTGTCACCTACCACAAAGCAAGACCTGTATCTGACAGAAGGAGGGGAGAGAAACGCATTTTTACAACTGGATCTCAGGAAGAAGAAAGGTGATGAAACAGTAAACTGGTTATCTTTAAATGGCAGAGGAAGTAGGGAGTAAATGCTGGTTTCATCTAGCAATTTGTAAATGGGTGTTTGTACATATGGGTCTTAACATGCTCATAGACTGTGGGTGTGCATATATGAGTGTGTGAAATAAAAAGTATTATTGGATTCAGCCTTTCGTCAGCAGAGTATAAAGGCTTCCAGTTAAGGGTGTGGCTTATAATTAAAGGATTTCTGCATCTGCTAATTGCCTATGACATGTACCCTTTCCAAGGCAAGTTGCTGAGTTTCAGTGATTTTAATATAAATCTATTTCTCATCAGGTTAAAAATTTATCCTAAATAGCACTTTAAATCCAAGCTGCTCAAGTAGATATGGTTAGAGATATTTGCTAAGATGATCTTCTGTAAGAGATGTATTATATCTGATATTAGACAAAATAAAACATAAACATGACATCTTACCCAAGGCGCTGTATATTTTTATTACTCACTGTGGTGACAACGCAAGTTTTTGAAGAGTTAGTTGTATGGTGTTGACTTTATATGTTAAACTGAACAGAGATTGGTTGTGTGTTGTGAAGAAGTTCAACAAAGTTAGAATCGTTGCTTCAGAAGACCAAGGGACATTCTCTCTTAGAGGGAATGAAGAATGAATAGATATACTTTACTATTTCCTCCCCCGTATACGTATTTTTTGTAAATATTCTGAATTTGCTTATAATCACTGCTAGAGATATATCGATGACCCCGAAAAGTAATATCCAGAAAAAATGTGAGAGAAAGAACTACTGGTGACCATCAGGTTACATTCCAATTCTTTTTATATGTAGACTTCCAAAAATAATTTCTGGTTATCTGTCATTTTCCTGTTTTCCTATATTCATGGTACAATCTTTTTATATTTTTACTCTGCATAGGTTGTAAATAATTTTTTAAAGAATAGAGTACAAATATAGGAATGTAATAGTTAAAATGAAATAAAATATATCACAGAACTCTCTCTTCTATCATTACATCATTTTTAAGATGACCTCTTCTATTTCATGTATCTGGAGACATCTTTATGTTGATGAATCCCCTCTTCTTTTTGCCTCCACTGTTAACACCTTCATTTAGGCCAGTGGCTTCTCTGATCACTATGCAGAGTGGTATGCCACTTTATAGTACAATCTAATATATGCATGTCTCTGTGGATATGCATAACAAACTTGATGAAAATGTCATGAAATGATAGGATGGCCTCATATTTTCTATTATACATCTATTTCACGGATATTGCTGGTTAAGACTACTAAAATCATTGTGTGATTCTAAAAGGTCGTGACCCACAGATTGGAAAACAGTAATCCAAGCCAGTATCATCATTTGTCCAGATACCTGCAGTAGCCTATTAACTGGTTTCTCTTTTTTCCACTTTTTTCTCTTCGATTCCCTATTCCATACAGTAGCAAGAAAGACCTCAAAAGATAAATTAGATCATGGTACTCCCCTGCTCAAAGCCTTTAGTGGCTTCTTACACTTATATTAAAAGCCAAACTCCTCACAGTGGCTTTTATGATCTAGCCCTTTACTTTTTCCACAGAATGATCTTCTGTATTTTCTCCCTTCTTCAATATGCCTTGGCCCCACAGAACTTTTTTCAGTTCCTCTAGGACACCAAATCCTTGACTTTCTGGGTACAAGCTGTTCCCTCTGCCAGAAACCCTCTTTTCCCAACTTCTCATGGCTAGCTGGTGCTTGTCCGTTAGATCTTGCCTTATTTTCTCTACAGGGAAGCTTTCTGGACACTCTAGATGAAGTCATTCCTTACTATCTATTTCAGCCTATTGTTTAAAAATTTACCACAATTGCAGAAATGCAGAAAAAACATGGCAGCTAGAGAACGTTGACCAAGTACCAAGCAGGTTGGGGTGGTGGGAAAAAGACCCAGAGCAGGAGATTGCACATTTTTAAGGGCTAGGTTGTATTCATCTTAAAATCAGGAACATGGACTTTGGAAATGTGACTTCATGTGAAGCATCTTTTCTGTTATTACTGTCTTTTAATTTTTGTTTAGTATTGAATCACATTACATGTCAAAATGCTACATGTCACTGTTTCACTAAGAAGAATGAAGAAAAGGAAGGCTGTGACTACATGTAAGTCAACAAATTAAAGAGAGGCTGTCTGGTGACAGAGGTAGAGTGAGAGGCCCTAGAGAAAGGCAGTGCTCAGATACAAGGGTCAGAGGCTGCTGGTGGGGTCAGCTCCTGCTAGTTGAGGGTTATTCTTGACTCAGAACTTATTTATAGGGTTTTATATGCTGTTTTTAATAAGAACGATATTTCTATCCTTGAAATATCTTCTCTAACTTTGGAGACCCTTCCTGTTATGGAAATCATGAATAACTTGCCAGATGTTTTTGAGTAGTCCTGCTGAAGGGGCACTATAACCCTCTTTGTCCTAGGGATTGAAAGTCCCTATTTCTATCCCAGCAGTTCCAAGTCTACAAGCAGATATTTGTACATGGTGTAACCCTTCACCAGCAGCCACTTGGGAGGATGGGAATGAAGGATATACTTGCTTTTGAGTTCAGGTGGTACTTGGAATCAACTAAATTTCCCTGGGCCTCCAAGTGGATGCCCTGAAAAAGGATTCCCTGAAGGCTGAGACTATCATTTGAACCCCCAGGGGCCTGGTGCTTAAGAAGTACCACCTGGTCCCTGGACTCTCCCTCTGCTACTGATGGTTTCCATTTTTAAGAATTAGGTTCCACTCCAGATCTTGGGAAGAGTTAGCTTACAAGGCATCAGGCATGCACTAAGGTATATTTATATGTATTTTCTCATTTACTATTGCCCAGCCTGCTCTCCCAGCCTGGCCCTGTATCATATTCTTCTGTCTATTCCTTTTCACCTCAGTACTAGGGGACCATTTCCCCAAAGCTATGATATGAATGTACATGTTCTGAGGGTGTTATGATACATGTCTTTCCAGTCCCCCATAATTCCTCAACAAAGATTTGTGATAATATTTTACTCACCCCACTTCTCCTCCTAGGCTCAACCTTGAAGAGAGTTCACCATGGCCCACATGAAGCATGGGATGCTTTTAAAGAGACTAGCTCTAAGTTCTAATAGAAAGATTCTATGTCAAGAACTAGGGGAAAAATATCCATCCCTAGGGTTCCTGCATCCAACTCTCAACCACTTCACTTGAGAATAATCTACTCAGCTGTTTCCATGTTAGCCATTGACTTTCCAACCAATGAATAATAAGGAAGATGTGCATTAACCAAGGCAGCCTTGCCATAAGGTTAAAAGAACCTGGAAAGATGATCTCCACTGCTTCTGGACCTTTGGAACAAATCCAGTTTCTTCCTGGGCCAAGTTTCTTTGAATTACAATTTATTAAATACAAAATGAACTGGCTATTTTGGGCTAGGGTTTGAGGTATTACCTAAACCCTGATTGAAATGGCTTGTGAAGTTCTTTAGGAACAGCCTTTTCTTGTTTTCTTTCTTTCTTCATTGTTTTTGTTTTGTTTAAAATAATTATCTTATTCTTGAATAATGTAATAGATAAGAACTGCAGGAAACCATTGGAAGTTCAACATCATTTATGGAATTGTGAGGATAATCCATTGACAGAGCAGTAACAAGATAACAGACTTCAACTGGCAAGAAACAGCAGATCACTGCCTGCAGGGGATGACCAAGTCAGAAATTTGACTGTTTCCTGTGTTCGGATAATGTAATCTAACACAATTGTTGAACCAACTTATGCTATAATGATATTATATTTGAAATGTTCTACTTAATTGTAATCAAAGTCCAATTTCCTAGTGCAATTAAATACAGTAAAATATATTGTAGGGATTTATTAGTCAAAATTGACTAAAAACAAAAACAAACAAAATGTGGCATTAGTCCCAAATGAAAGCAAGCTGGACTGAGGTCAAAGAAGAAGAAAACCATACAAATAGGTAAGAAGTCACAGTCAGAGACTTAAAACTGTTTAAAACTACAATGCTCTTTAGTGAGACATCACATTTGTCCACAGACTTTGAGAGAATAACTTACATTTCAGTTTTATAAAACTGATTATTTATATTCAGCACTTTAAAAAAATTTTTTTAATGTTTATTTATTTTTGAGAGAGAGAGAGAGCGCACGTGCACAAGTGGGGGAGGAGCAGAGAGAGAGAGAGAGAGGGAGACACAGAATCTAAATCAGACTCCAGGCTCTGAGCTGTCAGCACAGAGACCAACACAGAGCTCGAACTCATGAGCTGCAAGATCATGAGCTGAGCCAAAGTGGGATGCTTAACTGACTGAGCCACCCAGGCACCGTTTTAGTCTGTACTTTCAACTAAATGTGCAAAAGCCTTTAATTTTAAGTGGGAGAGTATGATGATATCTCTGTGGGTTTGTGAATATTGAATTAAATCCCCTGTATTTCATCCTATTATACCTTAACAATGGCTAATATGAAATGTCATTGTCAGAGGGAAATAAACTGAAGGAGGAATCTGAATCCTCTACAGTAGATGGATGACCATGCATCTTAGATATTTTGAAGAACTAAACAGATTTAAAATATATAGTCCTGGGGCGCCTGGGTGGCGCAGTCGGTTAAGCGTCCGACTTCAGCCAGGTCACGATCTCGCGGTCCGTGAGTTCGAGCCCCGCGTCGGGCTCTGGGCTGACGGCTCAGAGCCTGGAGCCTGTTTCCGATTCTGTGTCTCCCTCTCTCTCTGCCCCTTCCCCGTTCATGCTCTGTCTCTCTCTGTCCCAAAAATAAATAAACATTGAAAAAAAAAATTAAAAAAAAAATATATATATAGTCCTTTTGTCCTCATAAGTTTATTAGTATTTTTATACCACATAATTTAATTTTTGATTTGGGCACACAGTCATAATGCTTAAATGTTCTAAGAATAAGAACACAAATTTTAGTCAAAACATTTATTAGTACAGAAATTAAGGGGGCTGGCTCACTCAGTAGAGCATGTGAATTTTTTTTTTAAGACAAATATTGTATAATTTCACTTGATATCAAGTACTAGAATCAGCAAATTTAGTTTTATTTTTTAATGTTTATTTATTTAGTTTTTGAGAGAGAAAGAGCAAGCCAGGGAGGGGCAGAGAAAGAGAGGGAGAGAGAAATCCCAAGCAGGCTCTGCACTGTCAGTGAGAAGCCAGGCACGGGGCTTGAACTCACAAACCAAGAGATCATAACCTGAGCCAAAACCAAGAGTCAGATGTTCAACCAACTGAGCCACCCAGGCTCCCTGAGCATGTGACTCTTAATCTCAGGGTCATGAGTTCAAGCTCCACACTGGGTGTGCAGTCAAAAAATAAGAATTTGAGTAAGTAGTAACATAACATCCTCATCAAAGTAAATGGTATATTTTTAATTTTGTATTACATGTATGAAGGCATAATTTGAAATCTCAAATTGATTAGTCTTTATACCCTACTTGATATAAAACAGAAAAGTGGTGGAAGCTTCTGAAGGATTCCCAGAAGTGTTAAAAAGCAAATAAAAGGGAGAAAAGTTAAATCCCCTATAAAATCCTATCTATCATATATAACTAGGGGTTCAGAAAAATTAGTCATCAAATGATCATAAAACTGGAAACTTAGTTTCATAATAGCATTGAGGATATTTATTAAAACTTTAAAGTTGACCACATTTCAACTGAAAACATCCTCCTAAATAGAGTATTTTTTACGACAGACACACAGAATATATTTAGGCCATTTAATCTAGATTATTTGCCAGTTGAATTTCAGGTAGTCAGAGTGATCAAAACTAAGGATTCATAAAAGGTAGCTTAATAGTGGCTGATAGCACTAGACTGATTCAATAGCCATGCATCTGTATTAATGAATAGGAAATGAGAAAGGATGAGTGAAGGAATAGTCAAGGGAAAAAAATCAGGGGAGATATAAATACCTGTGTACACACACTCTCACCTCCCAGTGCAGCTGCATTGAACGTCCTTCCCTCTCACTGGAACTCAGAGATATGAGTGCACTATTAGGACCAGAGGGTTGCTGAGTTTAGGCTACCCACGTTTGAGTGCAGCATAAAGTGCAGTTTGTAGAACCTCTGGTTAATTTGATCAATACAGGCATTCAAATTGGTCTTTAATTAAATATAGAAGACAACTGAAATTTCCATTTTGCCCTATTAAAAACAAAAACTTTAGCCAGATATCTGGCTGTTTAATATCATGTAGATAAAACATCTAAATAATTAGCTTGTTTTTCAATTTTTTAGTCCAAATGTTTGCTATCTTTAGACAGAAAGTGGATTATGAGTTAGTCATGATAACTCAATTTCTTTGATTTATGAAGAAAGTGTGACTCAAAATAAGACCTATCCAATATGCAAAGGGTAATTTGGTGTCAGAAATATTTTGAAGTCATCTCTTCTTGTTGTCTAGACTAGTAACATACAAAATAGAATACATTGCAATGTATTATATAAACATGACACATTTTAAAGTAAAATATAATAGTTATTATTTAAGAGATTTTTAAAAATGTTTTATTTATTTTTCAGACAGAGAGAGACAGAGCATGAGCGGGGGAGGGGCAAAGACAGAGGGAGACACAGAATCACAACAGGGTCTGGGCTCTGAGCTGTCAGCACAGAGCCCGACATGGGGCTCAAACCCACAAATCTTGAGATCATGACCTGAGCCGAAGTTGGACACTTAACCAACTGAGCTACCCAGGCGCCCCAAATATAATAGTTATTATTAATGTATTTTTATTACTGTTGATTTTATTTTTTTAAATAATGAATTTAAAATATGGACATACTACTCTGAGTATGAAATGGACTCACCTTGCAGGTATTTCCAGTGCTTAGCAGTGTAAAAGGCACCTGTGTCACTTCTGAGTATGCTGACCTCCTTGACAAGTCCTGTAACCCACATAAAGACACTGATGATGTTCAAAGACATGTAAGGAAAAGAGGAAGACAACCAGACAGGTCACAAGTACTTGCATGAAGCATTTATTTTTTAACACACAGCAAAGCCATACATTCTGAACTACCCTTCATACAGAACTCATGTTAAATAGATGGGAGCAGGATGTGGCAGCCAAATTAATGCCAGTTAAGAAAAAATAAATGTTTTCAGAATTTTAACGGAAACCAGGGATGATATGGAGACAATGAATCCCAGACACCATATATTTTTTTTCTCTTTTAATATGCTATCTTTCTGCTAAGAAAAATTAAGAATGTCACTTGCTTTATTCTAAACACTTACTCACTTCATTGAGTAATTACAAATTTCAAAACCTGGAGGGCAGTTCTTTTATTGCCCTTCAGAGATATCATACTTATCTAAACTGTGGCTACTTAATCATGTGTTAGTCCAAACTCCGTTTTAATCCCTAGCACCCCTGCTGGAGTTGTGGCTTATAAGAAACCAATCTTCTCCAGTCAGAAGCTTCTGTTTCAAATGTCAATAACTTTGATAGCTCTTTTTTTCTTCCCCCTACACTTTCTCAAGCAATGCCTAATTCCATCATCTTGAAGCCTTTCTTCTTATTAGGGAATTAAACTTGAATCTATTTTATCCCACATTGCTAGAATAAGTTTAGGTGTCTTGGTGTTCCCCCACCTCCTGCAGACACTCTGCAGCTAGTTTTCTCACTCATATTTCACCTAAGAAACCCAGGACTTTCAAGTCAGATTTCTATTCCTAGAGTCCAGTTTGCACAGTTTAAAAAAAAAAAAAACTGTCTCTTAAAAATGATCATGATTCTAGTAGCTTTAAGAAAACATTTTGTGTGTCATTTGTTGTGTTCAGTTTCTCACACTTTCGAAGACAGTGTGTTTTTTGATTAGTAATTTCTCCCAAACATCAAGATAACATTAATTATATTACTTAAATTGTAATTTCTTTCTTTGGCAGCAGAAAATTTTGAGGTAAGGGATGAAGTTAGTAGGAAAAGACTTTAGAAACATAGTGATGCCTGAAATACTTAAAAAAAAAAATTATCTCAAACAAGGAGGTATTATTGAATTAATGTATGGTCTATGCATATGAGTAAATATACCTTCTAAAGCTGCTACAAATTCATATGGTAGTTATGCAATTTCTGATTTTGGCATATCAAAATGGTGCTAGTAAAGTAGGTATATAGTATTTTTAAATATCTCTAAAATGCTGAAAGCTCATATAAAAGAAATCAACTGTCAAACTGTTAACATAGGTCCAAGTTAAGAACTGACTAGAAAAAATATCAGAATGAACTAGCTATACCCATAGAAGACGGTCTTTTTTTTCCCTACAATGTACACAGATATTTTTGACCAGATTCCTTTTTATTTTTATTAAAAAAATTTTTTTTATGTTTATTTATTTTTGAGAGAGAGACAGAGCATGAGTCGGGGAGGAAGAGAGAGAGGGAGACACAGAATCTGAAACAGGCTCCAGGCTCTAAATGGTCAGCACAGAGCCTGACGCAGGGCTCAAACCCACAAGCCATGAGATCATGACCTGAGCAGAAATCGGACGCTTAACTGACTGAGCCAACCAGGCACCCCGACCAAATTCCTTTTTAAAAAGAAAGATAATTTATTATATTTCCCTCCTTGGACCCTTCTCAAAGCTTTACCAGCACCACAAGTAACATTAACATTTTCTTCTGAGAAGTTAAACATTCTTCTAGTACAAACTTACAGAAGGAAAAACCCATAATACAAATATTACTTTAGAGAATAAGGGTTTATTCATTGTTTGGTAGTTTTTGAAAATATATGTGTATTTCTAGTTTACAGTTTGCCAAATGAATGCAACTTTTGTATGTCTCTTGTTTGGAGTAAGGAAAATGTCTGGCCTGGGACTTACAACATTGATTGAAACGGCAAGCATTTCACTGCGATGTCAAAACAGGAAGAACTTATGGCATAATTAGCACTGATAGTAGAACAAGAAAATACTGGCTAGTCTTTCTGATGAAGAACTCTATTAAAGGACAATCTATATCAATTGTGATTTTAGGAGTTATGATGTACATCTGTTCACCACATTTTGCTGCTTGCATATTGAATTTCCTAAGCTCACTGATCCATGACAGTGTATAAAATTATTTTTATGAGGTCACAGACTTCAAATAAACATCCTTAAAAATAACACCTAGGAAATTACATTTACAAGATGCTTAAGAGTAGAGCAGTGATGCTTTCATAAGACATTCACAAGTGTGAACATAGTCTACACAAATGACTCTCTGTGTAGCTAGAGGATGCCTTCAAACTGAACTGATCATTTAAATCCATTCACACAGATGTAAAATTATACAGTGTGGCCAAGAGAAAGGAGTGCTGGCCTATGATTGATAGTAACTAATAACTTTACAAACTTGGGGAAAATCACCTGGCCTTTCTTCTTTTCTAAAATTAGGATGGCACACTGATCAGAATAATTTTGAAGATAAAATTAGATGTTATAGAATAAAAAGGGTTGGAAGGTTTAAAACTACAAAAGTTAACCTGTTGCTTGCTAACAAGTATATAAGTAATAAAAAGTTGAGCTGCTATTCCCAAACTTATCTGTAAGTTTTATGGCTTAGGATATTTCTGGGCTTAAATAGGCCCTGAATAAAAAACATTTATTATTTCCCTGAAGAAGCATGGGGAAAGCCATTCACAGCACCATTTCTCTGGGAAAACAGGTAATGTAGGTTCCCGAGTTTTAGTTTTTACATGAAGCACTCTGATTAGCTGCTGCTCTACTAACACTAACCAGACAGCAGGGAAATCTCCAGTTTACTCTGCAATGTAGACTGGTGCATATGTATGCTTGGAAGAGGATGTCTTTCTGTCCCTTAGTGGCTTCAGGAATCACTGGGATTTGCCCTATGAAGGCAGTGTATCCAATGGGGTGAGAGGAGGGGGTGGCTCAAATTCCTCACACTGCCACTGCTCTGCCTGGACTGCAAGGTGCTTCCACAGGGTTATGTCACTTTTTGTGGAAGGGATCAAAGAGCAGAAGCAGTGGAAGGGAGAAAACCAATAGAGAGTATGGAGAGGGCTGATATGGAAAGATTAAGAATACGACAAGAATATGGGGAGAGACTGGTTATAGGGCTGAGGGACAGAGAAGTAGTAGTCTTAACAGTAGTTTTCTGGGCTCTTCTCTCTCCTTCTGGGTATGAGCTTGGGGGAATCATGTATTTGTCTTCTTCCTATCTTCTAAGAACGGTTTTAGAAGACAGGAAGCAGACAAGGCAAAATGGGAAAGGTATTATCACTGCTACATGAACCTGGGGGCAGACTCAAACCTCACACTATGTTTCAGTGTGTACAGAGTTACTTGTAAGCTCTGTAAGGCTGCCAGCTTGCTAGCTCTCCACTGCCATAGTCAGGTCACTAGTGACTGTGGAAGAAACTCTCAGCCCATTTAGGCCACTCTGCATTTCGGCAGTTGCTTCAAGACAAAATATCTTATTTCTCAATGTTGTGTCCAATCTGAATATCCAGTACTTTGAAAGGAGCAGAGTGGAGTTCCAATCAGTTTTAAGTCTATAAGGTAAATGAGAAGACAGGGACAAGGCAGACTCACAGAATGAAAGGAACTAGGAGAGGAGGCACACGTGTGGGTCTGCACCAAGGCTCTGCCACTTTTCACAGTTATTCAACCATCCTCTGCTTTATTTTCCCTACCTGAAAAATGGGTATGCAACATGTAAAGCTTTGAGATTTGCAGAAGGCTTAAAAGAAGATAATGTATATGAAATACTGAGGACACTGCCTGGCACATTGTAACAAACTCAATAATGATAACTATTATCAAGACCAAAATTGAATTTTTTCTTTTCTTATTATTAGACTGATTGTTACTGTCACTTTAAAACCAAGATCAGCTAACTACAAGTGTTTTCAAAAGTATAGGTAAAGGTTTCTTTTAAGAATTTCAGATAGGGATTCATAGCATTTTATTGTCGTAGATTTTTTTTTTTTTCGTTTTAAATGGGGGACGGTAAATTATTTACCAAGTAGGTTCAGAAGCTGAAGGCTGGGGGAAAAAAAGCAACTCTGAACCTAAATTTAAACTAAGAGTGTTGAACTATGTTGAAAGACCTCTAAGTTATGAATATATTTGGAAAGTACAGATTTTCTCATGTGATAATTATTTTGGTTATCCAGAAAAAAATAAATGCTTGCAATTGCAAAATTTGCAAATTCATGGAAGGATGAACATTTTTTTCCCCCAGAATGTAAATATTATCTCAGTTTGAAGACAAGGAGAAGAGAAACAGAAAACAACAGATGCTTTCATTCAACAGTACCTATAGAGTGGCCACTATGAATCAGGCACATATGAATCCAGTCAAAGCCTCACCAAGTACTTCCAAAAACAAGCTATCCAGATGTCCTAGTACAGGAGGTAGCAAGGTCTAGATTATGGAAATATGGAAGGTTGCTGTGAGAGGGGAATCCAACTGGGGAGTGGGAAATACTTTGATAAAGGCTTATGGAAGTGTCAGCCACAAAGCCCTGGCAGCTTTGGAAAAGGGCACTTACCCACTGCTACTAAAATTCCTCTTTTCCTCAGTGCGGGGTCTCATGCATAGCAGGCCTTCTATGTCTGGCCTCAAACTCTACTTCTGCCTCTCAGCCATGCCCTCTACTCTTTGAAAAGGCCATGGAGCAGCTGGGCAGAGATGGGCAGCCTCTGATTGGGAGAGGATCCTCATTTAAAGAACTGGTCTGCAGTGGCTGTTGTCAGGACAGTGCAAAGTGTGTCTGAGTCCTTGTGTCAGGCTTATGTGGACAACTTGGTAAAACGCACATTCCTTTAGCCCCACGGAACAAAATTCTGGGCATGCCTGAAGTACAGGTGCTTACAGCTCTGAGACTTGTTTTTATTTTTTTTTTTCCTTCACTTTTTAGAGATAGGATTAAAATAAAGCATAAAGTAACAGCAGCAGGGTTAAACCCTTGTTTTTTGGTGCGCTGTACCTAATGCATGATTTACCCCTTTGGCCATATTTTTAGAAGGGGCAGAATTCACACTGGCCTTTGAAAGTAACGTTTTTAACAGGTCTTTTTTTTTTTTTCTTTTAAGTATTTTTGCTGTTTGTACTTAAGTCTTGAGTTCCAATGAGAAGGTACAGGTAAACTACAAATAATCCTGTTCTTGAAAATGACTAAACAGCACTCACACAGTCAAATGGGTCGGGTGCAGGGTCTGGCCCAATCACGTATTAGCCATGAAACTTGGGCAAGTCTCTTTATCTCTCAGTTGCTCTGTTTCTAAATCCCTCGGACATAGAATACCTTCTTTCTAAATTGAAGATTTAATGAAGTTTTTAGGTGTAAAGCCCTGAGTAGAGCCCAGAGGCGCTCAATAAATTCCTAGAACCCCACAAACCTTATCCAAATGCACCACCAATCTCATCCCTTCCACCATGGCAGTCTATAATCCTTTCTCAAACATTCTCTAAGGCTCTCTTCCCTTTATTGATAATGCCTGTCTCCTTACTCAGCTACAGAAGTGAAGTCCACCTTTTAAGATTCAGTCCAAATGATACCTCTCTTCTGGTCTTCTCTCCCAGTCCTCCTGATCCTAGTTAGCACATACTTCTCCCACGATGCAGGTAAGGCTGAACCATAATTACATGCTTGTCTGTCATGCCGGCTAGACTGTGTGAAATGTAGTCATTCTCACATCCTCAGCACTTAGCTTGGTGCGTGGCACGTAATAACTGGTCAAACCATAAATATACATATGTAATTTTTCTGAATGCCTGGATACAATGGATTCACGTGTGGAAGGCTGAACAAGGGAATATACGTCCTTTAGGGAGGCAATGGGCCTGGGAGAATTGTGTGGCGGTCCTAACGTTCCTTCCCCAACCCCCTCTACAGTGCTAGGCTGGACACTGAAGGATAATGGCTTCTAAGGTGCAGTCGGTTTCTGCGCTTTGGGACACGGCTCCGCAGGGCACCGGCAGGGGGCGGCGTTGCCACGCATCTGGATGCTCCGCGGGTAACCGTCCTCTCCCCACCCCCACCCCCTCACCGAGGGCGCGCAGCTTGGGCGAGTAGGACCGAACTCCCTCAAATCTCGCGGGGCGGACTGTTCTTCCTCCCATGCCAGGCGCCCGAGATTGTGCAGGGTCCAGGGAGAGCCTTCATCTTCTCCAGCATGTTCCCCTTTGCCCTACCTCAGTCTCCCTCCCGCAGCCTTTGCATGAAGTAGTTAGTTTGGAAAGAGCGTGCGGCCGGAATAGATGGCCGCAAGAAAGGAAGCTTTCTAGCAAACTCGGTGGTGAGCGCGTGTGGGAGTAACCATTACACTCCTTTCGCACTGCCAAAGTGACTGAAGCAGGTTCGAAAAACTCATCTTTTAGACTCGACCTGTCACATTTTGTGGAAAACTAGACAATTTCACATGGACATCTGTATTCACTTTAGAAAAGCAAACCTTAGCTTGGGACGAACGCGCTTCGCTTCCTCTGTCCGCGGGAGAACGCGCCGCGGTGCGTCCGGGCGCGCGCAGCAGCTCTTCGCGCGACACAGCGGCGGCGCGCTCTCCGCGCCGCACCCCGGGCCCGCGCCGTCCTCGGCTATTGGCCGCTCGCCCGCCCAGCCGCCCGACCCGCCGGGGCGTCCGCGCGGTGACGCGCGCTGGCCCACGCCGCGCTCCCGGCCGCCCGGAGCGGCTCGTGCGCACGAGTTGGACGCAACCTCGCGGCTCCGCCCCCGCGTCTCTTCGGGCTTGCCCGGAGCTCCCAGGCACTTCCCGAGGTTTCGAGAATCGAAACACAGTTAGTAAGCCCTTCCCCTCACTCGCGGAGACTGATTTGCATGGACGAGTGGGCTCAATAGTTCACACCGAGACAGCGTTTCTTGATTAAAAAAAACGGTCTAGCTTTATACCGATACACTGTTTAAGCGGGAGGTCGTGAGGAACCTCTGGAGCCCCATCATTAAGCTATAAGGACGCGCTGAATCAGAGAATTTTATGTTTGGCGACTTTCTGCACTTGCGTGATTTTACTCGTGATTCAGTTTTTAGGGCCACTTACAACTCTTGAGGCATTTTCAGGGTCTTCCCGTTGAGGAAAAAAGAATAGAGAGGCTTAGGCGCGAAAGACCGTCTCTAAGTTAAGTATATGTACAAATACACGCACATATACATGTACGTACAAATAGCTACCGGCCTCGCGCTCTACGGACCTCTTGGCTCGTCGCGCCGCTCAGCCAGTCTCGGTCCGCAGGGCGGGCGGGGGCGGCGCCCTATGCAGATGAAGAGGGTGTGGCGAGCGCGCAGCGCCTGGGCCCCGGAAGCGCAGAAAGGCCTGGTATAAAAAAAGTAGTGAAGACGTTTCCCCGCACAACTGCTAAAGCTCCAGAGACAGTAGCGTGTGCGGCGGCGACGGCGGCAGCTGGAGCCGCCACCTCCGGGACCACCGCAGCTGAGGCGACAGCGGCGCGGGCGGGGGCGAGGGGCGGGAGTGGCCAGCGCAGGCGGCGGGGTCTAGGAAGGACTAAGTGGCTCGCCGCTGCCGGGAGCGCACTCGCTGCTCCTAGAAGTGTTGCCGCCTCGCGGTTCCTCGCTCGCTGCGCTCCTCGAAGGGGCGGCCGCCTCCAGGTGACACAGACGGGACTCCCGCTTGCACTTTCCAGATGCATCAGAGATACTTTTGGTGCGGGGCTTCTTTGCGGGGCGCGGCGCGCGGCTGGGGACCGCGGGAGTCTGGGGAGGGAGAGTCTCCCAGAAGCCCTCGAGCCTGCGGAGGGACCGGGGAGGGGGCGCGCTTTTTCCTTTTTGGGCCCCTGTCCGGTGCCGCGAGTCCTCACCGCCCTCCTTCCCCCTTTTGGCTTTTAGGACTGACCAGGGCCAAGTGGCGTTCGGAGGGCACTTCATGGCGGAAGGCGAAGCGTACTTTGCCATGGCCGAGGACGAGCTGACCGGCGGCGCTTACATCCCCCTGGGCGGCGACTTCGGCGGCGGTGGCGGCGGCGACTTCGGCGGGCACTGCTTGGACTATTGCGAAAGTCCCACGGCGCACTGCAACGTGCTAAACTGGGAGCAAGTGCAGCGGCTGGACGGCATCCTGAGCGAGACCATCCCGATCCACGGGCGCGGCAACTTCCCGACGCTCGAGCTGCAGCCGAGCCTGATCGTGAAGGTGGTGCGGCGGCGCCTGGCCGAGAAGCGCATCGGCGTCCGCGACGTGCGCCTCAATGGCTCGGCCGCCAGCCACGTTCTGCACCAGGACAGCGGCCTGGGCTACAAGGACCTGGACCTCATCTTCTGCGCCGACCTGCGCGGGGAAGAGGAGTTTCAGACTGTGAAGGACGTCGTGCTGGACTGCCTGTTGGACTTCTTACCCGAAGGGGTGAACAAAGAGAAGATCACACCACTCACCCTCAAGGTAAAGACACCCGAACTGGGTTTGGGTCCTCGCCCGGACCGGGCTGGGGTGCGGCGGGCAGAGGGGCGTCCGTTTGATGCCACAGACCCGCGGCCGTGACGGGTTTGGGCATGCTTCTATATTTGTTTTGTTTTGTTTTGTTTTGTTTTTAATGAGTAAACTAAGGTGCATGGACGATATTGAATGTTTTAGTTCACTTGGTTCTTCAGCGCCACTACTCTTCTGCTTCTTCCTCTGTTCTCCCTTCTCTTCCTTATTTTTTTTTTTAAACTCTTGGCTTTCCTTGCTTCAGTCTTGTCCAGAGTAGATTGATTAAGTGAAAGAATGAAATAAGTCACTTTTTTGAGTCATTTTACGATCTAGTCTTTGGGGAGAGAGCAGTCTGAAGCAGAATGGAGTCCGTGGGCTTATTGGTGTATTGGAAAATGTGATGAGATTTCCCAGCTGCATGAGGCTGACTCGGTGTGTGAAGGATATGTGTGGTGCTTCTCCTGGTCGGTTCACGTGTGAGGGATATTGTGGGAACCCCCCCACCCCCACACTTTGGTTCAAAGTGTGTTTTATACAATTAAAATTGCATGAGGAATTAGCCTCCCAGAATGTCCTAATTTAGTTCATATTGGGTTTCAGAGTACCCCTGGAGGGACAAGATTCTGGTCGCATCAGTTTCCTTAGGGGGAGTACAACTGGGTTGACTAGGGACAAGGGTGAGGGGCAGACCAACCTTCTACTGTATGCCCTTCTGTCTTTCGAGTATTGTGTGGATGTTGTGTGAATATTGTATCTATAAGACCATTTTCAAAAAATAACATTTCAGAAGTCAGACATGACAACAGAACCTCTTAGTACTGTGCTACGTCTGCCAAAAGCCTCAAACTATTACTTCTAGTTTCTTTCCCAGACGGTAAAACCACTCGTTAAATGCGTTTTTTTCTGCTTTCAGAGGACTGTTTAAGCCTGTAGGTAGTGTTTTGCTGAAACTTGACAAAACAAAAGGGAAGGAGCAAAATAATTTTCAACTGTGAAGAAGATGTATTTATCTACTTATTATTTTTTCTAGGTCTTCTCATCTTGTTTTATCTTTTAAATTGTAGGAAGCTTATGTGCAGAAAATGGTTAAAGTGTGCAATGACTCTGACCGATGGAGTCTTATATCCTTGTCAAACAACAGTGGCAAAAATGTGGAACTGAAATTTGTGGATTCCCTCCGGAGGCAGTTTGAATTTAGTGTAGATTCTTTTCAAATCAAATTAGACTCTCTTCTCCTCTTTTATGAATGTTCAGAGAACCCAATGACTGAAACATTTCACCCCACAATAATTGGTGAGAGCGTCTATGGTGATTTCCATGAAGCCTTTGATCATCTTTGTAACAAGATCATTGCCACCCGGAACCCAGAGGAAATCAGAGGGGGCGGCCTGCTTAAGTACTGCAATCTATTAGTGAGGGGCTTCAGGCCTGCCTCTGATGAAATCAAGACCCTTCAGAGGTATATGTGTTCCAGGTTTTTCATCGACTTCTCAGACATTGGAGAGCAGCAAAGAAAACTGGAGTCCTATCTGCAGAACCACTTCGTGGGATTGGAAGACCGCAAGTATGACTATCTCATGACCCTTCATGGAGTGGTGAATGAGAGTACGGTGTGCCTGATGGGACATGAAAGAAGACAGACTTTAAACCTTATCACTATGCTGGCTATCCGGGTGCTAGCTGACCAAAATGTCATCCCTAATGTGGCTAATGTCACTTGCTATTACCAGCCAGCCCCCTATGTAGCAGATGCCAACTTTAGCAATTACTACATCGCCCAGGTCCAGCCAGTATTCACGTGCCAGCAACAGACATACTCCACTTGGCTACCCTGCAATTAAGAATCATTTAAAAGTGTCCTGTGGGGAAGCTGTTTCAGACAAGATAGGGAAAATAAATTCACAAATAAAAAGGCTGAGTGACGCAGCCCTGATTAAAGATGTGTTTTGTGCAATGATGATCTGCTCCTGGTTTTAAGCTTGGCAAAGCTTGTGGATCTCTTCATAAATATGGGAGCTTGATCTCAAAACCACCCTCCTCACCCACCAACCCTCTCACCTGTTCCTCCTACCCAATTGGATTCTATCTTGAAACAAAAAGACCTGTCATTAAAAGCAACCAGGTTCTCTTAAAATGACAAGGGAAAAAAAATGCTTGATGACAATATGGGTTTGCAGTACCTGCTCCCGTAGCTTTGCCATAGGGGGAAAAAATGGAGAGTTTCTTATAACATGGAATTCACAAAAGGGAAAATGCAGAGGAAAAAAAGGTCTTACCCCAACCTAGTTTTCAATTCAGAAGTTCAGATAGTAACAATAATGGAAGAAGAAAGGGTACTCCAACGTTGGGATTACTATCTGAGACTTTTAGCAAGTGCTTTCTGTGGAACCATTCTATTACGCTAACAGAAACAGCTTGCTCCTAATGAACAGTAGTAGGTTGGTGCAGCTCTCATAACAAACAGCAGAACTTACGATGACACAATCCATTATTTCCAGCTGCATGCATAGCTTGCATTTTTAAAATGTGAAAATGCAAGCAAAAACAGCTGTAACAAAGAAAGTATGCTCAAGGACCAAAGATTTAACAGATAAAAATACCCAAGTAGAAGAGATATAGTAGAATATATAAAGAGTTACTATATTTGTTACACACCAATAAACATCAAAGTGCCTGTTGCCTTCTGAAAATTTGAAGTGGAAAAATTTTATGGTTTAATGATTATTTTATTTTATCAGGGACTCAAGAAGAAAATAAAACAACATATAAGCTTGTGAATGGTGGAGGAAATGCCCTATTTTTTCTTGGCAAATACTTGTATAAAGTTAACGTTGGTGTGATATTATCATAGGTACATGTGTATGTATGTGTATATTATGTGTATATATATATATATACATCATATATGTATATATATACACACAGTACGTTGACTATGGTCTAGAATAATGTAGCAAATAGAAAATGTTTAAATACTGTGTGCTTTTATGTTTTCAACAGGATGACATGAGACGTGGGCATATTGCAGTGATGAATTAAAACCCACATCTAGAAAATTAAAGCAAATGAAGGAGGAAAACAAGTAATATATTTGATAGGAAGAGCAGAGAGTATACATTTTTTAGTGAGTGTGTTTGTTTGTTTTTTTTCCTTTTATTGTGAGCCATAGAATTCTACAAATGGGAGAATATTTGTTTGGCAGAGCACTCTTTTTGTACTGAACTGCCATTTTGACAGTAGGAACCCTTTTATTTTGTGTAATACTTGCATGCCTCCATGGTGTATAATCCAGTGGATCATGGATCAGTGATAGTCCATTTAAATCCCTGACTGCTAATAAAATTTCTGGTGATCTGAACACTACTTTATTAATATTTAAATGAATTTTTTAATGAATGCATTCTGCATTCCAGGACCACTAGAATTTAGTAAATGTGAAATTATCCTTTTTAAAGAGTATTTGCACAATTGCTTAAAATTTATATATGAGATATATATTATATATGAAATTTTATAAATTCATGCCAATATGAAACATCTTTGATCTGGTTATCACACTGCATTTAAATATTTAGTACTGTACTTAAAATTCAGTCACTTTGCATTGAATCGGATCCAACTTTATTATCTCTTTCCCAAGAGACCAGTTAAACCTTTGTGAAATGAACTGGCATCCCTATTTCAGTTCAGTGACAGCTAATCCTAAAACCATTCTTTCCCCCACCTCTTAATTCCTCTGGATACTGGTCTCTGAAAATGCGTTTGTTAAAAACAAAGCTAACACATGCAAACCTTTCCTTTGTGTTGTGAAACAACCGCACAATTCCTCTCAACTCTAGTGGATGACTGCTTACTATGACAATTCCTCTGAAGAACCTATCATATTTTTGTCATCAAGTTCAAGAGGGATTGGGGAAGAAAATAGCATCATCCTATTGGCAGTGTCATTTGTTTGCTATCTAGGCATCACTCATGTTCAATTCTAGGTTAATCCATCTGAAACTACCTTTTGCACATCTTTCTTTGAAGCCTTAAGAGGAACTTGATGGGTCTGCTGTAGCAGCTTCCCTGTGAATTCTGTCTGAGCTGTAACAGCTACTGCACTGCCACTCACTGTTTCCTAGGGAACTCTTTCTTCTCCCATGTTGGCTCAGTCTCCCTCACTCCAGCCCTGGGTTTGAGAATTAATTTTGAATTTCCAGGCAATATTATTCCATTTGCAGATCAAGCCTGATACTTAACTGTCAGAAACCAGAGCTCTGCCTGCTTACCTGTTTTGGATTTTCTAAAAGAAAACGAAGGGAATATTCGGGAACATAGGAGCAGATGGTTATCTGTCTACTTCCTTCTTATCCTAACTATTGAGAAGTGAATCGTCCACTATATGAAAAAGAATCTGGAGATCTCTGGCTCTGCCATAGGAACAGTCTGCTGTTAATTTATGACACAGATTTCTTATTTGGAGGGGCCTTATTTGAAAATACTTTCCATTTATTTTCTGAAATATTTATGTCCTTCTCTTGCTTTACTCCAGGGTTGGTAGCATAGTTGGAAGTGCCAACACCTGCCATTCAGATAAAACAGGCTGTGCTCAAGACAACCTTCAGCAGTTACTTTAAAACTTAGATAATTTATTTCTCTTTTGTATGTACCATAGTCTTGTGCATATGTAGTTGAACAAAACAGTGGAATAGATGTCTCTCTTTGTGGATGTGTAACCTAAGAGTTTGAATGTCTGGTGAGAGAGAGCCGTGTGTATAGGTCAGAGAAAAGAACAGCTCTCAACTCCTGATTAGTGCCTGTGATTTGCTTGCTTTTGTGTTTATCTGGCCTAGTGTGCTGTTAACTTTAAAACAGGAAGAAGTCTTATCTTCTGGAGGCTCTTCTCACCTGTCCAGTTTGGCATGTCAGAGAAAATTTAACCTGTGACAGTGCCCTTTTAAAAAGTTGACTGGATTTGCAGTAAATCTGGTTGCCTCAAGAAGTCCTACATCAAGATGGACTTTTCCCTTCCTGACGTGGGGTCAGGTATCTGCTCACTTTGGTAGTGGGTGGACTATTTTAATGTGGCTCCAAATGATGCAAGGATGGAAGAATATCTGTGACCCAAGCCACGGAGGAAATGCAAAGAAAAGCAAACATACTGTTTTTGTCATCCCTTTCTATTAGCGTATCGTTGATTGCTTCACTGTGCATAAAGTTGTTTTCAAAACAGTGCTTGTCAAATAAATATTGTGAACTATTTTGTAAATGAAATGTATTATGTTGAAAGCTGTCAGCAGTTCAAAAATAAGCTTTTTTTGTTGTTTGAAGACAACGTGTGTTAGATGAAACCAAAAAGTAAAAAAAAAAAAAAAATTACATATAGCACCTATTTGAATATATTCTTTCTTTAAGATTTCTTATAGCATAGCCTTTTCAGTGCCAAGAAAGAATCTCTGTGTAATATTTTGTTGTAATAATGGCTTGCTAACAAAATATATGGTTAAAAGTACAAAGGTGGAAGATGTCAAGGTAATTCGGCAAAACTTGCTGCAAATCCTTTTGCAGACTGGAGGAGGCTCTGCCCGCTGGCTCTCTCTCTCTCCGACCTCTACAACCATTGCCTGCTCTGAGATGTCCTATTGCAGCAAACTGCACCTTGGGTCACCCTTTGGAATATTTTGACTTTAGACTGTGTCACAGGCAGAAAAGGAGTTGATGGAGAATGGACTCTTAAAAACTGACATGTTTGAATCAGTGCTAGAGGGAACAGATTGTGAATTTTGTTTACAGCATCCAATATTTGGATTTTTTTTTCTTGTAAATAAAAAGAAGTTATTTTTTTCTATTGGTTTGTGTCTTTTGTCTTCAATGTCTGTGCTGGCTAAAGACCATGTCCTCTGAATACCAACTCGATTCCATGAGAAAAGACAAGGCAATATTGGGAGAAGACTAGCCCTCAGCAAATTTTTGGTTAGAGCACACATTAAAATGTTCAGCTTTCAGCCAACCTATCTCTGACTGGCTCAGTTAGCTCCAAAAAAGTCTAGCTAATATGTGCCATTCTTTTTTTTTTTTTTTCCCCTGGGTATGAACTTAGCAATGTTAAGCAGCCGCAGAAGTCAGACCTATTTGCCGCCAACAGTAGAGACTCATGGATCTGGACTACAGGCCTCTAATAGGCTTTAGTGGGCCTTGGTTTTCATGAGTAGCCCAAGTGGTGCAATTCAGTCATCAGTCGTTGTATATAATTTGAGCCTGTATAGTATTATTCAGACTTCACATTGGGAGAAGGGGAATAAGTATTGGAAGCTGGTAATTGGAATGAGAAGTGGAAGAAAAGCATTCTAATAGGTTACACTTTGCGTGTGTGCGAGTGTTGGGTGCAAATAAACTGCCCTTTTGACTAGCATTTAACATAATCTCACCTATTCAGATGACCAGGGGCATACATTAATTTATTAATTTTTTTTCTTTGTGTAATTTTGGAGACTTTCTCGATACTAGTAGCAATGATAATTTGGTAAGCTTAGGCTATTATAGGACATATTGTGGTTTTAAAACCGCTTAAAGTCCCGATGTTGGATAGAATGCGTACTTGACACTGCATCTATGAAAGAGACCCTCCATATTAAAAGCCAGCTTCCCTCACATATACATCATAAAAAATACAAGGTGGTTATTTGATTTGATAATGGAATTTTTGTGTTACTCGCTTCTTCCTTTGTTGCAACCTCTTCATCCTTCTATAACGAGTCCCTCACATGTCTGTGGCCATCATATAATTCTTTCTAAGCAAAGGTTGAATAAAGACAGTATATGTTAACCTTCTCCTAGACTTAGATATACCCTGCTATTTCTAGTTGAATTACCAGGCTGCACCTAGCTAAGTCTGGAGAAGTAACCCACCCTTTCTTTCCTTAGGAAGCTCATTACCTAACCATTCTACTCATTTAAGGAAAAAAAAAAAATACCCAAAGAAAGCAGAAAACAAGGAAATTAAAATCATCCCTTAAATATAAAGTAAAATAAGTGCTAAAATCATCAAATACTTCAGAAATTTAGCTAATTGCCTTTTTAGAACCAAATTTGAAAGAAATGATATGAATGTCCTTCAGTCTAATGGCAAATACATTCAGGTAGGAGAGGAAGAAGAGAAATGATTTCAAAATGACAGTAGCCTTCACCTATCAAGGCCCAGTTCTTGGCTTCTAATGCCATGCTCCAAAAAAAAAAAAAAAAAAAAAAAAAAAGGAACCAGATCTCTTTGGACGAATGGCTGAATCTAGAGATAGAGCAAAGAAGATATCAGAAGAAGCTGGAGAATCCATCTTGTAGTTCCAAAAAGCAATGATCTGCTAAAATAAAATAAAAAAGTTAAAAACCACAACGATGCGGAGCATGTCAAAACAGCACAAGAGCCAACTGAAAAAGTTTCAGTGGCCCAAGCTGGAACAATTACAGCAACAAAATAAGTAGTATTGGATTATAACCCAAAGTATAAAATATCCATGTGTTCACACAGAAATAGAATTGAATGGATAAATGGGGCAAAGAGACAAACTTCCAGTGCAGAATTCCAAATAATCTATGTAAATACTGCCCCCTCAAGGAGATGGAGCTTAAATCCCTACCTCTTAAGTGTGGGCTGTGCATAGTGACTTCCTTCCAAAGTGTACAGTATGGAAAAGGATGAAAAAAGTAACTGTGCTTTGATGTGATGAAAATGGCACTTCATCTCTGTGGTCTTCTCAAAACCCATAATCTCTGTCTTATCATGAGAAAAGCATCAGACAAATATAAATTGAGGGGTATCCTATAAAATATCAGACTAGTACTCCTTAAATCATCAAAACAAGGAAAAATCTGAAAACTGCCACAGTCAAGAGGAGTCTAAGGAGGCATGGCCAATAAATGTAACGTGGTATCCTGCAGAGGATCCTGGAACAGAAAAGGACATTAGGTAAAACCTGAAGAAATTTTAATATAGCATTATTGAAATAATATTTCAATATCAGTTTATTATGACAGATGTATCCTAGCACATTAACAATGGGGAAAGTGGGTGTTGGAAATGGGGGACTGTCTGTACTGTCTTCACAAATTGTATATCTAAAACTGTTTTCAAAAGTTTATTAAAAAATGAAGACTGAGTGACCCTTCCTTGCTATTTCTCGGGAAGTGAGTCTATTTGTAAAAATAATGGCGAATAGTGAATTTTATTTTATTTTTTTGAATGTCTCCTGCACTTGCAATATTAGGAGAGCATGTGAAGGAGTGAAAATAAAATGATGTGTTTTACTTCAAAGTTTTAGAGAAACTTTACCTACTAGTTTTACAGAAAATAAAGAAGGTTTAAGACAGCTGAGTTATAGGCTGTGTTTTCCTGCAGAATAATAGGAGGAATTCATATTACCTTAGAGTTTTAAGGAAGGGCAATACTAAATATAACAAACCATTGTGCAGATGTGTATAAACACGGAGTTCTAAAATGAGCAAGGACTCAACTTTCACAGCCTAAATATATAGAAGACCCTGAAAAGTTGTTTAGCAACTCTTGGCAAAGGAGTAAATGATATATATTTTTTAATGCTAGGCTCCAGAGACTAATGTTTAGTGGAGTGTGGAAATGAATTATTATTTAATGTAAATAACCACTTCCAAAATTTATCTGCTTACCTAAGCTTCTCTTCCAGCCTATCAGGTTTTCTTAAAGTACAGGGACACCTGTTCTTTTATTTGCTTTCTCAACTCAATCACTGCCATTAGAAATAGTTTAAAAAGTCTTAAAAAGTAGACCTTTAGTAATTAAAAAATTACTAATTCCAGCTTAGCAGTTTATGAAGTTAGGACAAAGCCTGTGCTTTCTTGCCTAGGGATGTGGAGCACCCTGAGTAGGAATTTATGAGTATGGGGCTAAGTTATTTCTAACCTCCATAATGGAAAGTTCCCTTCAGGATCCCCTTCTGAAACTATTGATTTTCCAGCACAGTGTGTACTTATCAGTAATGCCAAGATTTTGTGGCATCATCTGGCCATGTCATTAGAAAACAGCTGAAACCCTATTCTTTTATTTATTTTTTTCTTTTTCTTTTAGCAAAATTCAACATAACAAACTACACTAGGCACCACGGATAATGCCATTCTATGCATTAATATCATATCGCATATGTTCTGGAGTTTCTTCCTCTATATCTTTTTAAATAAGATCAAGAAGAACATAGTTCATATGTTTTTAATTTTAAAGGGGAATGATTAAAATATCTTTTTTTTTAGACTTCAATTATCAGAGAAAAGAAGAGAAACAAATTCAATCAGATTCAAGACCTAACAGCTGAAAATAGAGTTGCCAGATTTTGTAAATAAAAAATACAGGATGTGTAGTTAAATTTGAAAATCAGGTAAGCAATGAAGAAAAAAAAATTCAGTATAAGTTAGTGTTCCTTGCAGTATTTTACCTGTGTTTATCTGAAATTCAAATTTAACTGGGAGTCCTGTATTTTGTCAGGCAACCCTATAACCTATATAGAATTACAAAATAAGTCTGAAAAAGATTTTCACTACAATTTGAGTCAAGGACAATTTATAACTTAATATCTAACTTTAGGTACCTGTAAACACTGCATTCCCATAGACTACCCATAGCAGCAAACCCTTTGAGACATGGTTCATTCATTAAATATTTGCTGAATGCCTTTTATGTATTTAGCCTTGTGCTGGATTCTGAGACCCAAAAAGAAGTGAAAGACCTGGTCCATTGCCCTTTAGAAGGCTAGATTCCACTTGTAAGTAGAACTTACTTGCTGAAAATTAATTTTTCAGCCACCCTGGGGTTAATTACTCACAAGGCTTAGCTCTGCATGGAGCACCATAAAGAGCCCTGTGGACTAATGGGGAGTCTAGATAAAGGTAATAGTCCTTGAAATGTGCCTTCTTGGGAGCTCTCCAAAGCAGAACTCCCTACAGGTAGCCCCTGTATAGACAGGCACTGGCTATTTGCTTGTTTTGCAGCAAAGAGCAAGTGTAGATGTTTTGCAGTTTCTGCTGAGTGAAGCACAAATTCTCCCTTAAGTTCTGGACACTTGCATTCTCTTTTCAAAACCCCTGCAAAAATCTTTAGGACTTAACTAGAATACACCTTGAAATTTTATTGCCTATAATCCTGTTTGCTGCAGCACATTAAAATTCCCTTGAATGTTTCTTATGTAACCACTTCTGGTTAACTGTCATCTTGAAGTTATTACAATTTAGTTTTTCCTGCTTTTTCCAGAGCTGTGAAAGTCCCTTTCTCCTATACTTGAAATGCACCAAATGCACCTCCTACCCCAGACTTTATCCCCTCCCCATTTGTATAAAACCAGTTGTGTTGTCATTCTGAGTACTTATTTATTCAGAGTAGAGCTCTTACTTAAAGAGCATTTATAACGGTCACTGTTTATGTGTTCCCCTAGACTGCATGGGGTAGGAGAAATCTGTAGCTTTCACCATTATCAAAACATTTAATAAATACTCTCTCATGCCTTTGGCTTGATACTCTATGAAGAGTTACAAAGAGTTATACAAAACTGGCTTCTTTTCACTGGCATATTTAATTGAAAAGTGACACAGGGATATGAGCAAGCAAACAAAACACAAAGCAGCAGTGAAATTAAGAAATTTGCCAAAGTATGAGTGGCCAAGCTCATTTCCACATTAGAGCATCTGCTGATTGTTCCATCTCCTTGGAAATGTCTTCCTCCAGATTTTTACATCACATTATTTTCATTATTACTATTATTATTATTAATTTTGTTGTTGAAATGTTACTTCTTCAGATTTTCCCTGATCTTGCTACTTAAAATAGAATTTCCCTCCAACATTTTTACCAAATTATTCTATAGAGCCTTTATACTGATTTTAGATGTATATTCCCATTATGCTTGTCACTACCTGAAATTGTAGTATAAATTAATTAATTGTAATTTATTTGTCACCACAGAAAGAAATTCCATAAAGGTGAAGACTTCATCTAATACTACTGTGTTCTTTGTGTCTGAAATAGTGCCGCCTTCATAGGAAGTACTTGTTAAATTTGTATGAGTGAATAAATGAATGAGTCCCATTTGGTTCAGGATGAGAGAGAGCTCGAGTGAAATCTCTAATTGGAAAGTGTTAAAAAAGTTGTAAAAAGAGTGAAGAGTAATCAGGAGCACTGTTAGAATAAGAGAAAGATCTCAGAGATGGTCTGCTCGTTGAAAGAGCATAGAGGAGGACCCAGGTGGAGAAATCCCCATCTTGAAGCAATTTATGAACACTAAACAGTAGGAGAGAGAGAAGGTCTCCTGGGGATGTTTAGGGCAGGAGTGTTCAAACCTCTTCTTGGTTCCTGAGTTTGAGCAACTGAAAACGATGGGCTGGCTGGGGCCTACAATATGTGCGGCACAGGCAATTAAGGACAAGAGTAATAGGAAGGCCATCTTGTAGTGCCAATGGGTCTGTTGTCTTTGTTCCAAACCAAACCTAGCAGTCTTGTAAATCGAAGACTACAGTTGTCCTGGGTAATGACTGCACTCTTTTTCACCATCTGCTGCATCTTAGAAGTAGGGAATCCCTGAGACAAGTTTTCAGGATGGTGGGCACAAAGACTGAGGTCTGTCTCATATTCTGAGTAAGGGTAAGGGGCCGTGAGGTGGGAAATTTGCTATTCAAAGAAGGCAAATGTATAAAAGGCAGTCTGTTTATCAGCCTTTTCTAAAAACAGACAATCAGCATTTCCACTGGCATCCTTAGTTGGTCTAGTTGGTCAAGCCTCACAGAACAGTCTTGCCCTGGGGCATGATACCTGCTGTGATCATTTGTTGATTTTTCAGGAGTGTCCCAATTTCAGAGTACTTCCCTGTTGTTACAAATGGTCACAAGAAGGCTTCAGATTTTAGGTGTCATTTTATAAATACTCAACAAGTTAGCTATCTGGTATAATAAGGATCTTGGACTTCAAAAAATCATTTAAAAGTTAGTTTGAAACCTGAATTATTGAATACATTAAAACTGACTTGATTTCTCTGGATCCTGTCCTAAGTCTCAGCATACTTAAGCCATGGCAATTCTCATGAAGAGGCAGGTTGGGAGGGAGGTTGATCAAGAAAAGTGAAACAGTATGATGTATTTCGTAAAAAGTACTGAGCAATTCTTAAAAATCTCTCATGATAAAGAAGGTAGATTGGGGGCTTCTGATACAGCTTGCAGTTTTAAGAGCCACTTAAGGAAATCTATAAAAGAGGGACATAGAAAGAAATACCTTTTCCTCATTTCTGAAAAAGGACCAGAGTATATGCATACAAGGAGAAGTCCTCACCCCTCCCTCACCCCCACTGCTCCATCTTTTCAGGCCACCTAGAAGAAGGGACCTGATATTTGTTGTTCTTACTTTGGGTCAGGATGCTTAGCACTTTACATACACAGTCCTCCTTAATCGCCAAACACAATAATGGTAGCTGTTATTTTCCACACTTTACCGAGTAGGGAATGGAATCCAGGAGGGATGAAGGCCTAGCCATCCAGCTGGAAAGGAGCAGAGGGAGGATTCCAAGGCAAGTCTTGAACTTTGCGTTCTTTGCTTTCTTCTTCTAATCTTCCCACACTCTCCACATCTCACCCTTAGCTGTGAATTGTCAGTGCTGCTGCTTCTCCCAATCCTCTATACTTAAGAGCAGGAGGAAGCATAAGCTAAGATGTGTGACCCTGAAGAGAAAGAGCGATTATAGGATGTGAATAGTTCCCTAAAGCAGGCCTTCCTTATAATGTGTAATATTGGTAGTACACATTCAATTTGATAAGCTAATTATATTTTCCATTTAATCATCACAATTAGGTAAAAACGGTATTATGATTATCTCATATTTAAGCTAAGAAAATGAGACCTAGAGAGATAGAGCTTGCACGGAAGACATAAAGGCCTTTGGAACTCATTCAGTGATTACACAGAGGGAGAGTCTGTTTCTGCCTGAGACACACAAGGCAAATTGATCTTCAGGTCCTTCTACAACCCTATCCTTTCAACCATCTTTCCAAAATGCAGGTGCATCACAGCAACACAGCAGGTAGAAGGTTCAGGAAGAGGATCAGAGCTTTTCTTATAGGATGAGATCATGTAAATTGCCTATTGTGAGTGGATTACCTTACAAAAAATAAGCATGATTTAAATTTTCAGTTGGCAGTCAGAACTCAGTAAACTACTTCATTGCTGTCAAAGCTGTTTTCTGTATGTCCTATTACAGAGAATAGGCCACTTAATCTTTAAAAAGTGATCAATTAGCCTGGCTTACGTCACTTCTTACTGACAATGCATGCTACCAGCTGGCTGCTGTTGAATCTTTTTTTTTTTTTTTGAAGAAAACATTTGAAAGGAAAGGTAAAGAGTGTAATGAGATGTGCTAACCTCTTACAAAACTCTGAATATCAACTTTCTGTAACTCCTCAAATGTTCATTAGCCTTCTTGTGCTGTAAGCTTATCACACCTGTTTAGTTATGCCACCCAAAGCATGTTCCTTAGCATTTTTCTCCTCATTTTTGGCTTCTGCTTAATGATGTCATACACCTTTCTCAATATACAATGTCAACAAGATTCTTTGTTACTTGGTAAATACTTTAGGGTCATTGTGGGGGGTGGCAGGGGGTGGGGGAGGGCAAGATCAGATCTGTGGACCTGATCCTAGTTCTGTGCTGGTGCTAATTGATAGATTTCTAAAATATTACTTAGGGAAATATACATACCTAAGTTCCATCCCATTTCTGGCAATTTTTATTTAGTCAGCCTCAAGTTAGACAAGAACGTATATAATTTTTATAAAGTATTTCTGATGCACAGCTCTGCTCAGAACCCCTGCTTTGCAGATGCTAATACAGTAAAACTTTGGCTTACGAGTAACTTGTTCTGTGAGTGTTCTGCAAGATGAGCAAACATTTCTAATAAATTTTAACTTGATAAATGAGTGACATTTTGCAATACGAGTAGTACGTGATGCGGAACATCACATGATCACAACTGAGCCAGGGGTTCTTAAAATACGCCTTCGATTACAAGCATGTTTCTGGAATGAACTATGCTCACAAACCAAGGTTTTACTGTAGTGCCAAATCTATGTCATTTAACGTAGGCCCTCTAGAAAGAGAATCTGAAATAGTGATTATATAATGGATTATTTGCCAGATGTAATCACAAGATATGAACAAGTGTAATTCATTGAAACACAATGTGTCACCATGCTGGCGACTGACTGCATCACTGAGTGCCATAGAGCAACGCTAAAGGTGATTCAGCAGGCACGTTCAATCAGCAGCAGAGAATTCTCCAGAAAGTTTGCAAGGAAGCACTGTACCTTGAAGTAGTACACAAGATAAAGGAAGGGGAGTTTATCTGCCTGGTTTCTCCCTATCTCCCTTTTTTCAGTTGTCAAGGTTCATTCCTTGGGGAACTACCTCTTCTACATTTCCAGTTGCCTTATCTGGCTCCTAAGTGGCTGTGTAGGAGAACAGGTCTCATGTCCTACAGAGTGGCACTTCATTCAATTCCTCAGCAACAAGTGAGGTGCTGACTCAGAAAGAGAGGAAGAAGGTGGTCAAGGTTTGCATCCTACAATGCAATGTTGTCACTGGAGTTAAGGAAGAGACCACTGAGGGGTTATTTCAGCATATCAAGAAGATAGAGTTGAATTTATTATTTTTTTTTCAATATATGAAATTTATTGTCAAATTGGTTTCCATACAACACCCAGTGCTCATCCCAAAAGGTGCCCTCCTCAATACCCATCACCCACCCTCCCCTCCCCCCACCCCCCATCAACCCTCAGTTTGTTCTCAGTTTTTAACAATCGATAGAGTTGAATTTAAAGAGGGAATGGAAAATTGAGAGGATGGCAGCCTCACAGAAAGTATTGAGAAAGGAATGATTGGTGTTGAATATTGTTGATTGGCAATTGACATATTTTCCCATCTTTCTGTATTTCCCCCTGTATCCCAGGAATTGGAAGACCAGACTCCCTTGCAGGTAGGGGTCTGGCTGCAGTACAGGTTTTGCCAGTAGGAGGCACTTGCATGAGACATTGTAGAGAGGCCTTTTCTTATGTCACTCTAGTGCCATCAAGAATGTTCCTGTAGGTGAGTTGTAGTTTTTTCAAGCTCTAGATTAAAGGTATAGTGGTGTGAGCCCAGTGGGGTCGTCTGACTTCTCCCTCAGCACTTCTAAAGATTTTGTAAGCACCTTCTTTCAGCATTTGAACGCTTTATGATGGAAATACCTGTTTCCTGCAATGCAGTCAGGCAGAAGCACCAAGAGCAAAGTAGGCTTTGTAGGAGCCTGGTGGGCTGAGCCTCATGTTCTCCTCCTCATTTTCATCTGTCATCAGCCCAGGAATGGGAAGAGTCAGCAGCAGCAAGACTTTATGGTTGAAAAAAACATAGGGGCACCTAGGTGGCTCAGTGGGTTAAGTGTCTGACTTCAGCTCAGGTCATGATCTTATGGTCTGTAAGTTCAAGCCCCGTGTCAGGCTATGTGCTGACAGCTCAGACCCTGAAGCCTGCTTCAGATTCTGTCTCCCTCTCTCTCTTCCCCTCCCTGCTCATGCTCTTTCTCTCTCTCTCTCAAAAATAAATAAACATTAAAAAATTAAAAAAAAAAAAAAAGAAAGAAAGAAAGAGCACAGGATTTGGGGTCAAACCTTCAGGTTTGAATTGTGGTCCCACCACCTACATCTTGTTTAACTTTAGACAAGGTATTTAACCCCTTTAGATTTTTCTTTCTTTAATGTAAAAATGGGCTAATACTAAATATCTGTTAATAATTTAGACCATTGCTATACGGACTTAAGGAGACAATGGATATCAAAGTTCTTTTAGCAGCTATACTGTTTTAAATATGAAAACTTTAGAGCATCACTGCTTCAAGTAATGCATGTTGTATGTTGTCACCAGGACTGGAATAAACTTGCCCAGTCACAGAGGCAAGAGCAATTTGTTCACCATTATTTCCCCAGTTCCTAATACAGAAGTTGGCTTACGGCAGATGCTTGATAAATATTTATGGAATGAATGAATGATAGATACCTGGCAGTTTATATCGAGACTGTGATCTGTAGGTGGGAAAGTGAGAGTGGATCAATGTTTGGTCTCACTCATGACCTGCCAGCACTTCACACTGTAGGGCTGGTATAAAGCATTTAAGGAACTCAGGGGTCAGCTCCTGTCCCCTTTTGGTTAGTGATCTAATAAAGTATTTGGGAGTTTTAAGTGCATTTTCCTCAATAGATGTTTGAAGCAGTCCTCAATATATAAAGTTTTCTTACCAAATCTTACTAATGCAATGGAAATCTAATTGTTAGGAACAAGTAGAGAAAGTAAGAATGTATACCTCTTTTTCTCTCTTGTCTGTCTCATAAAGTGGTACCATGCAGATCTTTCCATATAGCAAGATCGCCCATGGAGCTTCTCACAGAACCTGCTTTCCTTGAAAATCTGTATTTCTAACAGGCTCTGTGGGTGATTTTGAGGCCTGGAGAAGTTTGGGAACTACTGATATGGTGGTTTTAAACATTTTGTCTAGTGAGAAAACATTTTTACATGATCACAAATGTATTATTCTATGACAGTTTCACAAAACAAATTTGAAACTTACTACTAGAAATGTTATTTTCTATTCTATTTAATACTGGTAAAATTCTGGTTGTCACCCACCAAATGGATTCCATAAGTCATGTGCATAACCACCTATATATAGTTTGAAAAACATTGGCATAAAACATATAACAACTAGAATTAAGAACTGTGGCTTCTTTTTAATTGAAATATAGTTGATAGATACTACACTAGTTTCAGGTGTATGATGTAGTGATTTGACAACTCTATACAATAAGCTATGCTAACCATAAGTGTAGTTAACGTTTGTCACCATACAATGTTATTACAATATTATTGACTATATCCCCCATGTTGTACTTTTCATCCCTTTGACTTTGTTTTATAAATGGAAGTTTGTACCTCTTAATCCCCATCACCTATTTTGCCCATTCCCACACCCCAATCCCCTCTGGCAACCACCAGTTTATTCTCTATATTTATGATTCTATTTGTGTTGTTTGCTTGTTCATTTGTTTTGTTTTTTTAGATTCCACATATAAATGAAATCACATGGTATTTGTCTCTCTGACTCTTTTTTTTTTTTTTTGAGAGAGAGAGAGGGTGCAGGTGAGTGAAGGGCAGAGAGAGGGAGAATCCCATGAGGGGTAAATAGAGAAGCGGGGCTTACCCAAAGTGGGGCTCGTGTTCACCTGAAGTAGGGCTTGAGCTCCCTTGAAGTGGGGCTCAAGCTCACAAACTGAAATCACTACCTGAGCTGAAGTTGAATGCTTAACTGACTGAGCCACCCAGGCACCCCTCTCTATCTGACTTATTTAACTTAGCATAATACTGTCTAGGTCTATCCATATTGTTGCAAATGGCAAGATATCATTTTTCATGGCTGAGTAATATTCCATTGGGTGTATAAATTGTGTGTGTGTGTGTGTGTGTGTGTATTTATATATCACATCTTCTTTATCCATTCGTCTGTTGATGGACACTTAGGTTACTTCCATATCTTGACTATTGTAAATAACACTGAAATAAACATAGGGACACATATATCAGTAAATACGCAATAGTGGAATTACTGGACCATATGGTATTTCTATTTTTAAGTTTTTGAGGAAGCTTCATACTGTTTTCCACAGTGGTTGCACCAATTTACATTTTCTGCCAATAGTGCATAGGAGTTCCCTTTTTCCCACATCCTCACCAATACTTTAGATATCTTTTTCATATTAGCCATTCTGATAGGTACCAGATGATATCTCATTGTGGTTTTGATCTGCATTTCTCTGATGATTACTGATGTTGAGCATCTTTTCGTGTATCTGTTGGCCATTTGTATGCCTTCTTTGGAAAAAATGTCTGTTTGGGTCCCCTGCTCATTTTTAATTGGACTAGTTTTTGGTGTTAAGTTGTATGAGTTCTCTATATATTTTGGATATTAACCCCTTATTAGATCTATCAGTTGCAAATGTCTTCTCCCTTTCAGCAGGTTGCCTTTTTGTTTTGTTTATGGTTTTTTTCCCACTGTGCAAAAGCTTTTTATTGTGGTGTAGTTTTAGTTTAATTTTGCTTTGTTTACCTTGACTAAAAATTTTGCTAAGACCAATGTCCAAGAGATTACTGCCTATATTTTCTCTTAGGAGTTTCATGGTTTCAGGTCATGTTTAGATCTTTAATCTGTTTTAAGTTTATTTCTGTTCTTGGTGTAAAAAAATAGTCCAGTTTCCTTATTTTGCTATCCAGTTTTCCTAGCACAATTTATTGAGGAGACTATCTTTTCCTCATTATATATTTTTGCCTCTTTTGTCATAGATTAATTAACCATATAACCATGGGTTTATTTATGGACTGTCTATCCTGTTCCATGATATATGTGTCTATTTTTGTGCCTATACCATACTGTTTTGATTACTATAGCTTTGTAGTATATCTTGAAATTTGGGATTGTGATACCTCCAGCTTTGTTCTTTTTTTCATTATGGCTTTGCCTATTCAAGGTCTTTTGTGGCTCCATACAAATTTTAGGTTAATTACTTTAGTTCTGTGAAGAATACTATTGGTATCTTGATAGGGATTGCATTGACTCTGTAGATTACTCTGGGCAGTGTGACATTTTGGCAATATTAATTCTTCCAATCCATGAACATGGCATATCTTTTTATTTGTGTCATCTTTAATTTCTTTCAACAGCGTCTTATAGTTTTCAAAGTGTACGGTTTTCACCTCCTTGGTTATATCAGTTCTTAGGTATTGTAATCTTTTGGTACAATAATAATTGGGATTGTTAATTTTTTTTTGTTACTTCATTATTAGTGTAGAAATGTAACAGATTTTTGTGTATTAGTTTTTTGTATCCTGCAACTTTACTGAACTCATTTATTAGTTCTAATAGGTTTTTGGTGGAGTTTCTAGGGTTTTCTATGTAGTATTATGTCATCTGCAAATAGTGACAGTTTTATTTCTTTTTTACAAATTTGGATGTCTTTTGTCTTTTTTTTTTCCTTGTCTGATTACTGTAGGTAGGACTTCTAGTGCTATATTAAATAAAAGTGGCAAGAGTGGACATCTTTCTCTTGTTCCTTATTTTAGAGGAAAGGCTTTTAGCTTTTCCCCATTTGGTATGATGTTAGCTGTGGGTTTTTCATATATGGCCTTTATTATGTTCAGGAATGTCTCCTCTAAACCCACTTTTTTGAGAGTTTTTATTATGAGCAGATACTGAATTTTGTCAAATGAATTTTCTGCATCTATTAAGATGATCATATGGTTTTTATCTTTCATTTTGTTAATGTGATGTATTATGTTGATTGAGTTAAAGATATTGAACCATCTTTGTATCCTTGGAATAAATCCAACTTGCTTGTGGTGAATAATTATTGTAACATATTATTCAATTTGTTTTGCTAATATTTTGTTGAGGATTTTTACATCAATGTTCATTAGGCATAATGAACTTTGTTCTGTGACTTTCTTTCTTTATAGTGTCTTTGTGTGGTTTTGGTACAAGGGTAGTGCTAGCCTCATAGAATAAACTTGGAATCTTTCCCTCATTTTCTGTTTTTTGAAATAGATTGAGGAGAATAGGTATTAGCTTTTCTTTAAGAACTATGGCTTATAATAGTGTTTCTACCTTACATTTGTGTAAGAAGCAGAATATTACACATATTTTTACTTTGCTGTACACAAGAGCCTCAAGATATATATTACAGTTCCCAGTGAATGACTCTAAAATTCATTGGTATTTCTGTTATACATTTAGTTCTGTTACACATTGACACAGCTTTTGTCATTAATTAACTTTATTATTTGAGATAAGACATTTTTCTGCCCTCTACTTCAGTTGCCTCGTTTATAAATAATTTGAGGTTGAGCTGGGGTGGAGGAGTGGGGGACTGCATGAACAGAAGATTTGGTTAGTTTTATGTCTTGATCTTGACTTAAGCAATAATATTTACAGGCAGGATGTATATTTTCTCAATTCCTCAAATTTAAAATGTAATTCTTTTCCTTCTGAAACAATAATAACAAAAATCAGTGGTTAATATTTATTGAGCACTCATTTCAGTTTAGGCATGGTGCTTAGAACTTTATATCCTTCGTTGAATCCTCATAACAACTTTATGAGTTGGATTTCATTATTATCCCCATTTGCAGAAGTGGAAATTGCACAAATAAATGAAGTAGTTGACTAAGGATACACAATCTTTAAGTGGAGAGCAGTGGGCTTCCTCAGAGCATTGAACCACCAAGCTACACTGTCTTTGCAAGATAGTGATTCTGACCATTGCACAATGCTGTCTGCTTTCAGGAATCACCACTGAATGTGAACAACTGGGTAGATCTTATTATGGGGACTTGCTGGGACCCAGTTTAATTTCTTAAAAAGAGAATGCCTCATAAATTACTGTATTTTAACTGATACTTGTAACAAATAACTTGCATAGCTGATACCAGATTTGAGAAATTTTCATTTAAAATTTCAAGACATCTGTTTATTCTAAAAGTCTCCATTGTTTGTTAAAGTGACTTAAAAAAAAGATTATATAAATAACATGCTTCCTCAAACCTTGGCACTTTTAATCCGTTCCTGACTAGTGGGTTGTCTAATCACCTGGAGCTTCAGAGCTATTATCTAAACAATTCACATACTGACTCCGGAAGTTTTCAAAGTTGGGTGAGCATGATAATCCTTTTGGGGCAGGGAGAAAATATTAGAATTTCTGATTTTAGCTGAACCTTCTAAAGGGCTATATTTATATGTAATACATTAGTGTAGTCATACATTAGTGTAGTCTTACAATAAATAAGTAAGCCAACTTATTGTGTGTGATCAAAAAGTTTGGAGACTACCCATTTAGCCATTTTTCTATGTGAAACTGATTTTCTCTACAGGTAGAAGTAAGGTCTGTGTTCCACTTATCTTTTGCTATGTAACAAACCATCCCCCAAATTGGTAGTTTAAAACAATATCAATATTTAATTTTCTCACAAAGCTGCAGTTTAGGTAGGGCTCAGCAGGGACAGCTTGTCTCTGCTCTAACACAGTGGTTGAAAGGTGGGCTGGAGCCATCTGAATGCTGTTCACTCACAGGTCTGGCAGTTGATTCTGGTTGTTATCTGGGAAGACTCAAACACTTGGAGGCAAAAATAGCTGGAGTGGGGAGAAGGCAGCTAGGAAGGCAGTTGGATTCCTTTCTATTCTGGTAGGCCTGAGAGGAAAGGGTTAAGGATCCTCTTGCCAAAATATCATGTATGTCCAAATGTCATCATAGGTATGTGTGTTAATAAAAAATGTGTGCACCTCTCTTCAAATGTCATGTCAATAAAGATATGTGTGCTAGTAAAAATATGCACCCCTCCCACCAAAATGCCGTATCATTTATGATGTGTGCTCTCATAAAAATATGTACTTGTGCCATAAGCATTTTCCTACTCCTGAGTTAATTGATTTTCCTAAAACAAGAGTGTAGCCAATGGATATTTAAAATCACTTTCTTCTTTGCTCCTCCCCAACATTTCAAATAAATAAATTTATGACATATATTGGAGTAAAAACTCTTTCCTATGAATAATATAACACTAGTGAAATAATTCCCTCTTAGTAACCTATTCCACTGAGGTGGTAGAGCTTCATTCTTTGATTTATGTGGCTATCATTTAAGTCATGATTTCTAAGAGTTGCTCCTGAAATTATGCTAAATTCTAGTCTCAAGACTAATAAAAGCCTTCTTTGACATTTGATCAAGTAACTTAAAACTCAAAAGCCAGAGGGGAATGATGAACATTTGGAAGTTGTTCACAGGAGAGTCTTAAAGATGATGGAAGGGTGGAGAAGTAAGACGCAAGAAAGTGGAACTTCCTGAGATGATTTAATTTTGATAGGGTAGAGTTTGAAGAGATGACTCATTTTGACTTCTGTTGACCAGAACTCTCTCCTATGCTCCACCATACACTACACACACTATCCCAAGAGATGTCCATAATTGGGGTTCTGGAGTAATGAAACTTCTTTAATGGTTTTGATTCCATCTTTGTCCCCTGCTCCCATGTTTAAATTTCATTAAATGTAATGTTAGTGCCTTCTAATACTTTGAAGTGTAATGCATGGGAAGCTTATTCTCAGACCAAGCCAGGAAATAGAGGTTTTATCTTCTAAACTCTTAAATAGGAAGGCACCTTGATATTCATCTTCATCTATTTAAATTGAGAGCTTAATTTTAGTTAATTTTAGTAAAAAAAAAAAAAGTATCAGGCTGTAAAAATCAAGTTTATAATTAATAATTTCAGTAGAGTTTCAAGGCTGGTTGTTAAATAATTTTTGTCATGGTTGCCAAATGATTTTTTCCATTCCTAGAATGACTTAAATATCATAATACCTGAAGACACTAAAGTTAGAAGTGATGCACATATTCCTTTGGAGCCTAAGATGCTATGAATTTAGTGGGGTTTTTTTTAGTCTTTTTTTTCATTTATTATAAGGACTTTTTAATATTCTAATTTAAAAAATGCTTATTTGCAAATGTATAGATTGTCTATAAATATACCACAATGCACATGTGTGTGGCTTAAGTCCATAAAAGACACATTTAGTACTGTTGTATTTGAAGAGAATTTGTTGCATAGTTTCCTAATTACTACACTAGGAAGCATTCTCTTTAGGATTTGTTCCTATAATGGATTAGCTTACCATTTTGATAAAGATAGCTGCTAACATAAATATTTAACTTGTGTTCTACAATATATATTATTGCCCCAGATAAATTTTCTTGAAACCAAAAGTCTCTGTTGTAAACACATTTTACATAGAAAGACCTTAAATCCTACTCTTTCTTCTTATAAATCAGTTAAATTTTGTGAGTTTCTAGTTGTGACCTTATTATACAGTTGACCGTTTAACAACACGGGGCACTGACTCCCCACACAGTTGAAAATCAATGTATAACCTTGTGACTCCCCTAAAATTTAACTACTAATAGCCTACTGTAGAGCAGAAGCCTTACCAATAACATAAACATTTTTTTTTTAATTTTTTTTTCAACGTTTATTTATTTTTGGGACAGAGAGAGACAGAGCATGAACAGGGGAGGGGCAGAGAGAGAGGGAGACACAGAATCAGAAACAGGCTCCAGGCTCTGAGCCATCAGCCCAGAGCCTGACGCGGGGCTCGAACTCACGGACCGCGTGATCGTGACCTGGCTGAAGTCGGACGCTTAACCGACTGCGCCACCCAGGCGCCCCAACATAAACATATTTTTATGCTACATGTACTGTATACTGTATTGTTACAATAAAAACCTAGAGAAAAGACAGTGTTGTTAAGAAAATCATATGAAGAGAAAATCATTTACAGTACTATTCTGTAAAAAATACTGCATGTACTGAATGTATAAATGGACCCATGCAGTTCAAACCGGTGTTGTTCAAGGTCCGTTGTCATTTGGCATTGGGAGAAATTTTTATTTGGTTGGATTTCAAAAGAGTATTCCATCCAGCTGTGGTGTAGAGGCATTTGCTTAATGTATCTTGAGTATATCTTGGGGCACCTGGGTAGCTCAGTCAGTTGAGCATCTGTCTTCAACTCAGGTCATGATCTCACATTTTGTGAGTTCAAGCCCCACATCAGGTCACTGCTGTCAGTGCAAAGCAAGCTTCAGATCCTCTGTCCCCTTCTTTCTCTGCCCTTCCCTTGGTTGTGTGCACTCTCTCTCTCTCTTTCTCTCTCTCTCAATAACAAAAAATAAAACATTTTTTAAAAAGGTATATTGAGTATATCTTGTAGGCCCAGATTTTCTAATTCTTAGAGTCATCAAATCTGATAAATTTCATATCTTCACAGGCCAAAGAATGTCTCACAAGTAGACACAAGGACTATACTCAGCAAAAATGTTGGATGTTTGTATCTGCTTCGTTGGGGTGGGTTTAAGAGGAAAAATGCCAGTATCTAACCCAGGCACATTAATAGTTTATAAGCCACTGGAAATAATGTGGAGATGTCACAAACCATGAATACAAATCACATTCCTAGAATGTTTAGCAAAGAGATATCTCTCTTTGATAATACTCTAGGAATTTTTTTTTTTTTTTTTTTTTTTTTTTAGTTTACCATTATAGCTTGTTTTCTTTTGTTTCAGTTACTTACTTTTAAAATTATTTGGAGGTGCCTGAGTGACTCAGTCAGTTAAGTGTTCAACTTCTGCTCAGGTCATGATCTCACGGTTGGGGAGTTCAAGCCCCACATCAGGCTCTGTGCTGACTGTATGGAGCCTGCTTGGGATTCTCTCTCTCTCTCTCTCTGTCTCTCTCTCTGTCTCTCTCTGTCTCTCTCTCTCTCCCTCCTTCCTTCTCTGCCCCTCCTCCACTCTCACTCTCTTTCTCTCTTTCTCAAAATAAATAAATAAACTTTAAAAATAAAATAATTTGAATTAACTTCATTAATGATCAGTTTCCTTTTTTTCTATAGCACTTAATACTCACATGGTGGTCAACCCCCAGGCAGTCATCTTGTGCACTAAGTTTTATAAAAATCTAAAGTGAGATGCCAAATAAAACAACTGACACAACCACTTAAAATAACAGGAGAGTCCTTTGGCTGTGCTCTCTATACAAGCCTTTGTGGGAGCCTTCTTTCCTCCATTTCTCAGTCTTGTGAAGTGCAAGCCATAACGATGCTCAGCTACCAGGAAGAGTAAAGTCATAGCACCTGGGAATACAATAGATTGTCTCTATGATTCAACAAAGCTTATCCATTTCAGGCTCTGCTTCTGCTGGGACCTGTATACTGTATAATGAACTCAATGAAATCCTCCACCTGATCCTTTGGACTATAAGATGAGACACTACTAAGGTTTTCTCTCCTAGGGCAGAAAATTGACAGAAGTATAGGTTGCTTGTAGGACCAATCTGCCTGCAGCCTACAGGCAGGTAATTCATTGAAAACTGTTAGAATTTAATGGAATAACTTTTGCATTTTCCCCAGCTAATTATTTTTTTTTAATTATTTGCCCTTTCTCCTTCCTGTTTCTTTTTATTTTCCTTGAGTGGTTTTGTTGTTGTTGTTTGTTTTGTTTTGTTTTTTTTTTTTTCAGGCAACATCCTTTTTAATTGATTTTTATTCCCTCCAATTTATTTTCTCCTATTTTGCAAGAGATCCCTGTGTCCCTAGTAAAGTTGTTTTTTTTTTTAATTTTTTTTTATTTTTTTATTTTTTTTTATGTATATGAAATTTATTGACAAATTGGTTTCCATACAACACCCAGTGCTCATCCCAAAAGGTGCCCTCCTCAATACCCATCACCCACCCTCCCCTCCCTCCCACCCCCCATCAACCCTCAGTTTGTTCTCAGTTTTTAACAGTCTCTTATGCTTTGGCTCTCTCCCACTCTAACGTCTTTTTTTTTTTTTTTCCTTCCCCTCCCCCATGGGTTCCTGTTGAGTTTCTCAGGATCCACATAAGAGTGAAACCATATGGTATCTGTCTTTCTCTGTATGGCTTATTTCACTTAGCATTACACTCTCCAGTTCCATCCCAATCAAAATTGCACCAGCATTCTTCTCAAAACTAGAACAAGCAATCCTAAAATTCATATGGAATCACAAAAGGCCCCGAATAGCCAAAGGAATTTTGAAGAAGAAGACCAAAGCAAGAGGCATCACAATCCCAGACTTTAGCCTCTACTACAAAGCTGTCATCATCAAGACAGCATGGTATTGGCACAAAAACAGACACACAGACCAATGGAATAGAATAGAAACCCCAGAACTAGACCCACAAACGTATGGCCAACTCATCTTTGACAAAGCAGGAAAGAACATCCAATGGAAAAAAGACAGCCTCTTTAACAAATGGTGCTGGGAGAACTGGACAGCAACATGCACAAGGTTGAAACTAGACCACTTTCTCACACCATTTACAAAAATAAACTCAAAATGGATAAAGGACCTAAATGTGAGACAGGAAACCATCAAAACCTTAGAGGAGAAAGCAGGAAAAGACCTCTCTGACCTCAGCCGTAGCAATCTCTTCCTCGACACATCCCCAAAGGCAAGGGAATTAAAAGCAAAAGTGAATTACTGGGACCTTATGAAGATAAAAAGCTTCTGCACAGCAAAGGAAACAACCAACAAAACGAAAAGGCAACCAACGGAATGGGAAAAGATATTTGCAAATGACATATCGGACAAAGGGCTAGTATCTAAAATCTATAAAGAGCTCACCAAACTCCACACCCGAAAAACAAATAACCCAGTGAAGAAATGGGCAGAAAACATGAATAGACACTTCTCTAAAGAAGACATCCAGATGGCCAACAGGCACATGAAAAGATGTTCAGCGTCGCTCCTTATCAGGGAAATACAAATCAAAACCACACTCAGGTATCACCTCACGCCAGTCAGAGTGGCCAAAATGAACAAATCAGGAGACTATAGATGCTGGAGAGGATGTGGAGAAACGGGAACCCTCTTGCACTGTTGGTGGGAATGCAAGTTGGTGCAGCCGCTCTGTTTTGTTTTTTTAAATATACCGACCTTTTTGGGTGATTGGATTTGTTCAAAGTAGGCCTGGATGCTTTAAAAGACTGGTAAATCCTCTCAAACTGAAACAAAACAAATTACACACACACAAACTTAAAATCAAAATATGTATGAAGAAGAAAAGTAAACTATTTTGTTATACAACTATTTTTGGACCTCAGAATTATGTTCATAAAAGCTTATGGCAAAATGAGGGATGAAATCCAGATGACTGATACTAATGGAACACTTGCTTTATGCCTTAAGAATTTATCTGAAATGTTATGGGCACATTGGACTGCATTTTTAAATTTGGTACTAGGAGAACTATATTCAGTGGAAATCTGCAGTGCATCTTTTTTTGCCGAATGAAGTGTTTCAGAGGGAAGGGACCATGCTTGATAGATCTCATTGTATCTTAACCTATCTTTCTTTTAAATCTCTTTGAGCATCAAGTTTATAATCTGTAAAATAGAGACATTTATTTATGCCTGATAGGGTAGTCAGGAGAATTAAAAGAGTGCTAGTGTAAGTTTGCTTTTTGATTATAAAAGGTCTGTATAAATATTAGGAGGCTTATGTTTCAGACTGGTACCTATATTATCTCAGTCTTTTGAACACGCTACTGTCATATTATTTAATTTTTGTAAAGGATATGTCAGAAAAATCTGTGTCTAGTCCTGCTCGGTTACTAAATTCCAGGGTATGACTCTGTGAAAATTATTAGCGACTTTGAACATGGGTTGTTCACTCATTTATTCATGCAATATGTATTGGGTGCCTATTGTATGCCAGATAGTACTGTTGGCTCTGGGATTATAGCAGTGAAAGATAGAGATGGAGCTCATGGAGCAGGCATTCTGGTGGGGAAAGGCAAGCATCTAATATAATGAATACATGATAGGGTATGTGAAAAGGTGGTAAGGGGTCTGCAAAAAATAAAACAGAAGAGATAGAAAATGCAGAGGGTAGATTTTTGCTTTTTGGTTTTAACTAGGGTGGTCAGGGAAAAGCCTCACTGGTAACTTGGAGAAAGATCTCAAAAGATAAGAGCATGCCCCCTGTGCAGATGGTGAGGGCAGGGAGTTCCAGGTAGAGAGAGAGCACTGTTCATGCAAACATCTCCCAGTAGAAGTACGTCTTGTCCAGGAAGCTGATGTGGCTAGAGGCACACCAGTGTGCAAAAGTAACAGAAAATCAGGCCAAAGGCTGAGGTGGAGATGACAGCATAGGGCTTTGTAGGCCATTTTCTAAGACGGAAAAGGGAATATTTTGAAGATTTCATGTAATTTAGGTTTTAACCCAGTCTTTTGACTGGAGAATGAAAAACAGGTGTCAGGCTTTATTCTTTAAAATCTCTTACAGTCAGGGTCCAAGATCCTGTGATGTTTGATGGTTTTTCTCCCAAGTTGCCTACTATTATTCCAGGAAGAATAAAATCTTATTCTATCTCTTCTTGGCCCACTACTGGAACCAGCTGTTTGGCAGACCATAGAAATTAGGTCTTCATAACTGTGGGGTCAGTGTGGCCAGTTGAACCTTCGCTTTCCCATGGCTTTCTAAAAATAATTTAAGAAATTATTTTTCTTAAATAATTTTTAGTATTTCTCAGAAATACTAAAGAAATAATGATGGTATATATAAAAGACCATGGTGTATGGATGCATTATGTATTTTTTACTTCAGCGCAAGTGAAAAGTCCAGTCCAAAGAAACTTAGGAACCTATCAGAAGATTCTCTCCCCTATTCTTCCAGTTCTTCACCAAGCCACAAAAGGCTTCCCTCTGAATGTTTACATGAGCTGCCTGCCCACTAATAGGTGAAAAATTTGTCTCAATGTGGTATAATCACATGGAATTCCAAAGTGAGGAACGTGTTAGTTGGTAAATCCCATAATACTTATAAATTCTTCAAAAAGTGTTTAAAAAAGAAATTCTAGAGCTAAAATTATTTGCAGTGCTAGTTTTGTGAATTTATTTTTACCTGCTAACTCTATAAATTCCCCAATATATTGTTATTTGGGCAGTAAATATTTTATGTGTGTGATGGGCTTCCAGTACACAAAACTTTTAGAAGGATAGAATCTAGGATGGAGTGAAACAGCTGTTTATTGTACAATCTGATAATTGCTGATGATATTGGTTTTTTAAGGAGAATAAGATCATTTTGCCTTTAAAAAAACATTGTAATTAAATCAAAGCTTCCTTACTTGGATGTGAAATTTCTATATTTAGCAAGTCATTAAGTTGGGTAGAAAGATAGAAACTACACCTCAAATTGATTTACATTCTTTGAGAAAGAGAAACAGATAACTAATGTTCTCTGCAATGAATTTTTATACTTACAAAAGAAGACATTAACCAAAAGTACCAACATTATAGAAGAAGATATGTGTGGCAGTCACCAAAGGGCATTTGGATCATCTGTAAAAAGCTTTGAAATTCCCAAGAGCTAAGTTTAATAAAGGAAAGATAAGAATGTCATATTGAAATTCATAAAATTGATTGATATTCATAGTTCATCTTGTGCACACGTATAAGACAATTTCCCCGCATCATAGTGGATTGAAAAGGACATGTAAGTCAGTATTAAGCCTTGAGACAAAGTAAAAACTAATCATGACATAGCTAAAGGAGCTATTAAAAATAATATTGTTGATTAAACACTATGGAGTACCAGGGACTTCTGGCCAAAAATAATCACTGTATTTATGCTGCTGGTCTGAGGACACCAGGAATCTGGGACTACTGAACATTATGAACATATTCATAAAATTATCTCCCAGGTTTAGGTCTGAATTGTTCACTTTGAGAGGTTGCTTATATGTGATTAATAGAAGTAAAGGTTATAACCAGACTCTTGGGAAGACTAAAAGTGATGATCAAACAGTTGGTTTTCCTGATCCTTTACTTTATACAATTTTAATTTCCTCCACCTAGCCAATTAGTGAGTGAATTTGAAGCTATTTAGACAAGCATTATTTTTCTTTTTTTTTTTTTAAATTTTTTTTTCAACGTTTATTTATTTTTGGGACAGAGAGAGACAGAGCATGAACGGGGGAGGGGCAGAGAGAGAGGGAGACACAGAATCGGAAACAGGCTCCAGGCTCTGAGCCGTCAGCCCAGAGCCTGACGCGGGGCTGGAACTCACGGACCGTGAGATCGTGACCTGGCTGAAGTCGGACGCTTAACCAACTGCGCCACCCAGGCGCCCCAAGACAAGCATTATTTTTCTGATGCAAATCACTTGTACAGAAAGTTAGGAGACCCCAGAGATCTGAGCCTGACTGCTAAATGTCATGTTCACAGCCACCGTGCCACTATCCATCACCAGCATGCAAAGCCAACAAGAAGTGCAGCTGGCTTTGATTTAGAGGTCCTTTGGCAAATTGTCTCAGTTTTGAAATTCATCTCCTTTATAACAATAGTAAGTACATACATAGTGCTGTTATATCAGACGCTGTTTGAATTTACTTAATCCTCACATTGACCCTATCTGAGGTGTTTCAGTTACCTTTTGAAGTGTTTGAAACCATCCTGAAACCTAGTAGCTTCAAGCCATAATCATTTAATATCAATCACTATTTTGTGGGTCAGCTGGGCAGTTCTGCTGTTCTAGGCGGGGCTAATGTGTCTTCTGTCAGCTGTGGGTCAGGTAGGGAGCTTTAATACTTTCTGCTGAGTTCTGCTATATCTCTGCAGTCTCAGCTGGGACCACTGGGGCTGACTTACTCGTTCTAGCCCATGTGATTGCTCATCATCCAGCATCATGTTCACGTGAGGGTAGCATTGTGTTCACAAGGAGGATGCAGGGACTTGGAAAAGAGTACTGGAGAGCAAAGTCCCTTGAGGCTTGTCCTTGGAACTTATGCAGTATCACTGTCAGTGAATTCTATTGGCCAAAGTGGACAGAAAGCCGGTTTGTAATTAAGGGGAAGGGAACTAGACTTTTCTTTTTGATAGGCAGAGCCAAAATGGGTGTGGATATATGGAGGAATAAAGGACTGAGCCCATTTTTCCAATGTACCACAGGTGGTCACAGCTCTTTGCATTTTATAGGTGAGGGAACTGAGATACAGAGTTTATATGACTCAGGGTTGTGTAGATTCTGAGTGTCCAAGTCAACATTCAAACAGGGAGTCTGACTCCAGAATCCGTGTTCCTAACCCATGTGCTACATATTTATTTTGTGTGTGTGTTTCCTAGATGTCACTACTGCATGTGTCATGGATCATGGGAAATCATGCTTACTGCCTTCTTTCACATAAAGAACCTCTGACTTGCATGGCACCACCCATTCGACCCCATGCCCTGGACCAAAAGCCTGCAATAAGTAACACTTCTTTCCTCTTTAGTATTTTCTCCTGGTCTTTACTCTCAGAAAAATTATTAAGGTTTTTTAAAAGTGGGTTTTAGCAAAGTATTGCATGTTAATGTGTTATTGTCATTTAGAATACTTATACCTAAGGGTAGGAACTGTTTATTTATAGTTTGATTTAATACATTTTTTTAGCAAATTGTAAAGTACTTTTTTAAATTCTAAAACAAGCTCTTTTACTGCCAGTACATTCCATTAAGGTAGGGACCTCAACTTCACATTACTGTTATTTCCCTAGCAGTTAGCAAGTAGAAGGTGTCCAATAATTTTAAATTAAATGGAGGAATGAAGGAAGCCAGAATATTAAAGATTATTAATAAATGTTTTCTAATCATTGATTTCATCAAGGAGATTATAATAATGTTATACTATGTTTATTCAAGTAATTTTCTGTGTTTTTGCTTATCCAGTGTCATTTCCTTTTCTCATTACGCCTGTTACATTTTATGTATGTACATGTTTGTGTGTGATGCCATAATACCATATCCAGATTTTTAAAAAATTCTTTGTTAATTTTGAGTTGTTTTTCTCTATAATTTCATATTATGACTCTCTTGATCTACATGCACAGAATCTTTCTAGTGCTTGTATTAAAGCTTTCGAGACTAAGGAAACTTTCAACTCACATAGGCCTTTACAAAGATGGAGCTCACTGCCCACCCCTGCTATTGCTCTGTTGCTCTTTTGAAATTGGATCCTTGGGTTCAACCTAATGCTATGCATTAATAAGAACCCATGCAAATATGAGTGTTGCACACCCCTTGAAGTTCTTTATTGGAAACTCTTCTCAGTTACTTGGTGAGTTGTTTGAGATGCTTTTCTCACTTTACCAATGGGAATTGAGATACAGCCTGGGTAGGCAGCTTGTCAAATACAAAATCAAGGCAAGGGATTAGGTAGCCAAGATAAGAACTGAAGGAACCTCATTTTATAGCCCATTGTTCAAGAAACTAAGTAATGTAGTTTGTAAGGAAAGAATAATATGGAAAACAAATCCTACCCCTCTTAATCATGAATTGTGTGCGTGTGAAGACTATTGATTAGAACATACTAAAAGGTTGGTATGTGGTTAGTTTGTAGAATTGAGAGTGGATCTGAATGATTATTAATAGGAGAAATGTGTCATGATTCATCTCATTAACATGTATAATTGCTAGCCAGAGGCAAATCTTACACTTAGAAGACAAAGCGCAAAATGAGGTTACATTGATTTCTTTCTTTTAGAGATTAGAATATAAGTCATCAGAACATATGAGAAGAGCCCCAAGTGAGAAAGCTGCTTAACTATGGTTCTTCCTTTGTTGCAAAACCCATTTTAACCCCAGAATCTGTCTAATCCAGCCATTAGTCTCAAAATGTTTTCCACTAATATATTTCATTACAATGACATTTCTTGTCAGTGAAGATTCTGGGGTTTTATCAAACCGGAAGTAGGGGGATTTATTCTTGAATCTCACCAGCTTAAAAGTTCATGGTCTTTTTAACACAACGAATGCTTTCTTCTTTGACTGTTATTTTAATTATATTTTTACACAATTACACAAAAATTATATTTTACACATGTGTTCATACAGTTAGCTGTGTGTTTTGCCAATTTCTTTATTTGTCTCCACAGTAAGGAAAGGAACTGAGTCAGTGTGAAGGCCACAGACCTTTCATCAGCCTTTCTATGGATGCTTCATCATCTGTGGCTCAGAGCTGAGAGCTACAGCCCTCCATGTATCTCACTGCCTGATGCCTCGATGAGAGATCAGGGTGCATACACAAAGAAGGTAAGAAAAGGCGCACATGATGTAAACAACTTCTGTAAAAAACTGAACTAATTTAGAATCCTTTTCTTTCTTTTCAGTTACAGTTTTGAGTATCATGTTAGTAAAGGCCCTAATAGAAGGGAGTGAAATGTGCTAGAAGAACTTGTTGACTGTCGCTCATAGAGAAAATAAACAAAATTTAAATACAACAACAAACACACACCTGTGATGACCAGTTGTACCAGTTGTATCTGTTGACAAGGGCTTTCATCTTGATTAGCAGGGGTGAGTGTAGGGAGCACTCTAGAAATCAGCAGTTCTCTTTGTCATTTTCAATTTGTAGTTATCAAACTCCTGACTGAGAGGCAGAATAATTAATGTAGTCTTTCTCAGACTTATGACAAGAATTGCCTGGAGCTCTTGTTAAAGACACAGATTCCCAGCTCCACCCAGATCCTGATGAATGGCAGCCTCCAGGGATGTGCCCTGGAAATTAATATTTTTAATAAGTTTGAAGGTTATTTGTATTAGCTGATACCTAAGCGAACTTACAGAGTTCCAAGTCTGTCATTTACTGTGTTGAGATGAAGAGTTATTTCACCAAATCTAAGTATCTGTTTCCCATTCTGCAAAATCAGGGTGATGATGGTACTTCCCTTTGGGTGCTATTATGAACTCCAAATGACATAATGTGTGCAAAATATATATCTCAGTGCTTGGCACAAATGCTGATTGTGCATTAGTTGCTCTGATGCTCTAGGTCCGCCCAGTTGGAGGATGTAATGTATATAAATGATCTAGGGAATGTTTAAGGGAAAAGTAGGTGAAGGGAGAGAAGCTCTGACAGGTTAGATGAGGGCTGAGGCATTCTAGCTTAGAGATAATGGAGAGAGTAGACTTACTCACTGGGTGGCTCAGCCAGTTAAACACCTGACTCTTGGTTTTGGCTCAGGTCACTATCTCATGGTTTCATGGGTTCGAGCCCCACATCAGGCTCCATGCTGATGGTGTGGAGCCTGCTTGGGATTCTCTGTCTCCCTCTCTCTCTTCCCCTCCCCAACTCACACTGTCTCTGTCTCTCCCAAAATAAATGAATAAATGTTTTAAAAATTGCCTTTTAAAAAGAAGAAATATTTTTGGAAGCACTAAGACATGATACAGTTTAATTGGTCAATAATATTTTCATTTTATAAAGTTTCATTTGGGATGTGCTGATAAGAGGATATTAATGCTTTGTATGACCAAGTGTATCAGATATGCAAATATGTAGAATCCTCATAACATGAAATTGATTCATCTGTTCATTAATTTAATACATATTTGTTGAGTACCCACTGTGTGCCAGGCACTGTTTTAAGCACAAAAGGTATATCAGTGAATAGAACAGCTAAACACTCCTGCCCCTACAAAGTTTATATTCTTGTGTATGTTGAGAGGAGGGAGGCAGACACTAAATGGAATAAATATGAAAATTATATAATGATAAGGAGAAATAAAAGCAAGGGGTAGTATAGGGAGTATGGAGTGTGTGTGTGTGTGTGTGCGTGTGCGCATAGTGTGCATGTATGCATGCAAAGTAGGGCCTTGATAAAGACTTTGACTTTAAGTGCTATAGGAAGTTTCTAAAGGGTTTCAAGCAAACCACATTTAAAAAGGATCCCTCTGGGGGCACATGGGTGGCTCAGTCAGTTAAGCGTTGGACTGTTGGTTTCGGCTCAGGTCATGATCTCACTGTTCGTGGGTTTGAGCCCTACATCCGGCTCTGCTAACATCTCTCTCAAAATAAAGAAATAAACATTAGAAAAAAAATAAAAAGGATCACTCTGGCTTCTGGACAATACGTCCCAGGAAGGCAAGGAACTGGAAAGGAGGTTATGAAAATATGAGAGGGATGATGACAGCATGGGTCTGGATGGTAGCAATGGAAGCAGTCAGGAATGGTCAGATTCTGACCAAGGTGGAACCAACAAGACTTGCTTATGGATTGGATGAAAGGAATGAGAGCCAGAGAGGAGTCAAGGAGGACTCATCCTGACCAACTACATGTTGGAATTGTCATTTCCCTGAGATGACATAAACTGTAGAGAAGCAAGGGTTTAGCCTACCAGAGGTTAGGCTTTAGTCATGTTAAGTCAGAGTTACCTATTAGCCATCCACGGGGGGAGGCTAGAAGCAGGCATTTGGATATAAAAGATCTGGATCTCATGGGAAGAATTTGGGTCAGAGAGATAAATTTGGAGTTATAAATCTGTATATGACATTTAATGCCAAAAATAAATGGTATCACCAATGGAAGGCACAGGATTCCAACAGAATCCTGAGACTTGTAAACTGTAAGAGGATGGGGAGATGAGGAGAAACCAAATCAGAAGACTGAAAGCAGCTGGTGACAGGGAAGAAAACTGGGAGAGTGTGTCCTGAAAGTCAAAGGAAGGGAGAAATCAACTGTGTCAGATGTTACCAAGACCAAGATGAGTATGTGAATTACCACAGTATTTTGCAAAGTAACAATCATTTGTGACTCCCCTGAGAACAGTTTAGGTGGAGTAGTAGCACAATGGCCTGATTAGCATGAATTCAAAAGAGAATGAGAGTAGAGGAATTAGAGAGAGTGTACAACAAAGCTAAGGGGGAAGAGTTTGGCCATAAAGGGGAACTTAGAAATAGGCAATAGCTAGAGTGGGAAGAGTTGTTTTTTTAAGATATGAAAAACAACAGGGTGTTTGTAAACTGAGGAGAGTGATCCAGGGGCAAGAAAATTAATGACACAGGAAAGAGAGATGTTCTAAAAGTACTGTCCATGCCCTCCTTCTGCTCAGGGCACACCCAAACATTTGTAATCTTCTCCAGTCTCTCTGTCTGTATCCTAGGCAGCAAAGCAAAGACCTTAGTTCTTAGACAAACCAGACCACTTATGATTCTCTGAAGCCCTTAGAATCCTCAATATATCTAGTCTCATAGATTTTTGATTTGATTTTTGCTTTAGAAAAACGAGAAAGGAAAGAAGGAAGGAAGGGGAGATAAATCATACTATATATATTTTTGGCAACTGGCTTTTTTTAACCCTCTTCTTTAATCACACTTAATTTTTATAACAACCCTTTCAGATAGGTATTATTTTCTTTTTCTAGATGAGTAAAGTAAGTTCCTAGTCATTAACTTCTTGAAGATCTCAGAGGTCATTATGAGGAGGAATCATTTCAAACTCAGATCTATCAGACCCCAAAATATCAATTTCACAAATTTTTCTTAACTAGGCAACTTATGATAGATTCATGGTCTGATTCCACCTTGAAAACATAGGTTCTGGCCCATACTCATTTGGCTACATGATCTCATCATCTATGTAACAGATCCAGCTTTAATTATGTGTGCTTATTAAGCACTCCATGTTCCTTTTACTGAAGACATTTCTTTTAAAATTGAATATGTTTTTCTGTAAAAATTACCATCCTCATTATTCAGTAAAAAAAGATGTAATCCTATGTAGAATGTCATCTAAAGTTACCCTACATTTACTGGAAACATCTAGAAATAAGCCATTTTCTGAGACACAGAGGGAGTCATGTAATTCTGCCTTTAAGATGAGGTTAGCAGAAGGGTCTCATCCTGCATAGGCATTTTGAATATGTGTGGGACAGAAACTGTAAGAGACTGATAAGGGGCTTCTGAGACCAACAAAACTTGAGTTTACTTTTGTGTGCACTCAGATCTCCTCTTAGACAGTTCAGCCCCAGATCCCTTGGCTCCTTCCTGTTGGGATAACTCATTTCTCCATACCAATCTGCAAACTGTGAGATATGGGAATTTCTCTACTGTGTTTGGTCTCCTGAAACTCTAAACTTCTTAGAGAAATGCTGAATCTGCTTCCTCGGGAAGAATTCTCCCAATAGTACGTCTACCATTTTCTTTGTAGAGGGAGAAGTCTTTTAGGGTATCCTTGCAACAAAAATGATATGTGCTGAGATTGTTTGGTTCAATAGGTTGGTGGAGTATAGGTAAGTCTTGAAAATCAAACATATATGTCAGCTACCGATTCTTCACAAATGGTGTGTGATAGAAAAGAATGGTTGGGAAAAATTGGGCAAATGATAAGTGCTTTGGAACACACTGCTTTTTTTACAGTGAAATAATGAGAGCCATGTTAGGTAGGAAAATAAAGATATAAGTAGTCCACAGACATTTCTTTAGTACCTACCAGCTAAAGAACATAAAGAAGTTAAATGAGTGTCCTAGAATTCCCAGCCTAGTGGAGGAGATTGATATTTGGGTGATAACATAAAGGACGTAATTCTTACCAAGAGACATTACTAAATGATTATCTCCTCTAATCCCACCCCTAAAGATTCAGGGATGCTCCTGTTTAACAGTTTCACTATCAACATGATGAGATATGCTTTCATGGAGAAAAGAGACAATAGAATCATATTGATGCTTTGTTTTTACAAAAATGGAAATCAGATGAAAAGAAATCAGCAAAATTAAATGTCAAATTGAAAGTTATTTGAGCCAATCCATAGGTTAATGCCTGGAAGGATAGCAGTAGACTAAGGAACATGAGAAGAATATAAAAAAGTTTAATTAGGTAGTCTTATTTATAAGGCATTTGTGTAAAATATAAACAAATTGCTTACTAGAAGAAAGGAAAAAAAAATCCTTACAACTGAAATTCAGCTCCATGACTCAGGTTTTGCAAGTCTTTCTTTTTTCCTAAATCAGTTTTTTCCTTCCATTGTCTCCCAGAGGTTGGGTAAAGAGGTCATCCAAGATATGTGGTTTTCTTTTCCTATTTTTTACCTTGTTTGGGAACGAGGTTTATTGGGTAGTATTCACATATTGATAAACTACTAATCTTTCCTTTGTGATGTCCTCTTCAGAGAATTCAAGATATTTTTATAAAGGTTAAAAAATTACTTTTCCTTAGACTCCTAAGAAATATATAATAAAAAATAAGAGTTAAGAAAAAAATTAATGACTTTGTCATCCCAGCTTCCAAGCTTTCATAATGTATTAACCAAAAATGTATTCCACATATTTTATGGTTACACAGTCATTGACCTGATAATTCCATGAATCAATAAGTTCTTATTGTTCAAAGAGACATTTGCTTTCTTTTGATGCTTGTTTTAAACTGTTATTTCCATGTTGAATCACTATATTGCACACCTGAAATTAATATTACACTGCACGTTAACTAACTGGAATTTAAATAAACTTAAAAAATAAATAAACTGTTACTTCCACTTTCATATTGGAATGAATATATATATGTTGTATATATGTATATACACAAATGTCACCTATTTAGTAGTAGTAACATTATTATTTATTTTTTAAGGCTTCTTTTGGATGCTTAGTTTCTAATATTTTACAAGCTGGAGACTGGTCTTGTGCAATTGTTTTTTACCTGTTAAGTCATTATTTCCACATTAATAATAGGGCAAAGATATCAGGCTTCAGTTTAGATTATGACAGTACCTAATGTCTTTTCCACATTTGCTTCGACCAAGGAGAAGACTTCCTTTCTTGTTTTCCTGGGAATTTTATGAATTCAATATGTATATTTTTCCAGCTGTAGTATTTTAATTGCAATTGGAAATTACCAGTTGAGGTATCACTTTTCTTATGAAAAGTTTCCTAATACTAAATCCTAGCAGTTAAAGCTGACTTCAGCTACTCAAATGGCATGACTTCTTTATGCTTAACTTAGAATTTTTAAAGAATCTTTTCTTTAGTTATTTACTTTGATACTTCTGGGTCGATGAAACATTAAATTCTATATTTTTATATTAGCCACCTTTTCATAAGTGTAATTACCTTTGTGTGTGTGTGTGTGTGTGTGTGTGTGTGTGTGTGTGCTATAACCCTAAATAAATGATTAAGATAAATGGAAACTGTCTTGGTTAATATTGTGAAAGTGAAACCATTTGATTTGATACCTGTTTCGGACCACAAGTGAGACTCCTAGGTTGCAAATGTTTATGTGTCCAGAAAATTCATGTTGGTAATCCATTACAGCAGCAAGTCTTTATCTTTGTTTCCTTCCAGTTAAATTGTTTTCCTATTATACATTTAATAGACTAGTTCAAACAGAAATGTAGGGCTAAATGAAGGTTGAATGCTCATATGGAATCTCTTGTTGCTTCCAAGGACATTAGCAGGGAGCATGTGTAAGTAGGAGTGAGGGTATTTGTATGGGTAAACTCTGCCTTGAAGTTAGAGGAGTCACTCAGTTGCCTTAGTTCAAGTTCTTCACTGGTAAAATGGGAAGCAGGATGAAAGGAGCCTGAAGTCCTTTCTAGCTAGGGTTGGAAATGGCCTTAGTTTCTCCACCTTTCCCTACAAATTATCCATTTATTCTTCACTGACTTTGTAGTTAATAAAATCCTTTAGAGCAGCTTCTTCAAAACTAGGAGGGTGAGAGTATTCCCACCTCCAGGGAGCCAGACTTTTAAATCATCCCCATTCTGAGTATTATCTTCTTTGATGGGACTTACTGAGTAGGTCTGAGGGCAGCTATTAGATTGTAAAGTAGGCTGCAGGAGTTAATTATGGATGCTCTCACCTAGATCCTAGAAAAGAATCACCTCCATGAGTATATAGCAGTACCAACTGGTATAGCAGTACCAATTTAATTGATCCCCAAAGGAAGTTACACTTAGCATCTCTACAAAATGATGAAAAGCTGGCTGAAATAGAATTTCATTGTGGCACCACTTTATTTTAAATATTGTTTGTTTTCCCAACCATGTCTGTTTATTTTGTGCTTCAAAATAAGGTTGATAGACTGTTTTATGAGCAGTTATCAATCATGCTACACAGGCCATCCAATTTCTGTTTAGCAAAGACAACAGCTAGTAGTAGCATACACAGAATGGGTCACTATCAAGTGTGCTTTCATTTAAATTTGAGAACTGAAGAGTCGTGATGACTGTCCCCAAGGGACACAGTGAGCCATTGGCACAGATAGGAAAGGCTCCCAGCTGTCAGTTCTAGGAGTTAAAGATGTCACTGTCTCTAAAGAAAAAGTTCTCATGATTTCTGCAGAAGACATCAAATGCACTTACTCCTTTTCTTGTGTGTCATGAAAACAGTGAACATTTTTCTTAACCATCTTTCTTAGTACATGGGTCACTTTGATGATAATGAAATTTTGCTTACTGTCCTATGATCCTTGTAAAATGCTATTTTTCTAAATGGGGATATCTAAGGTTGTGAGAGAGAAACATGGAAAATATTTAAATACTGAGAAATATTAGTCCTCAGTTCTAAAATTTAGTCCTTAAACAAGTAGCTCATTGCATGAAGGTAATCTTTGTGGTCTTCTATATGCAACAAAATATATTTTGAGCATAAAATATAAACATGAAGTAATATGAACTCATTAAGAAGAATAATCGTAAAAGAAAGTTACATGGTGTTTATATATGGTTATATAAGATTGATCATTTTGTGCGTCTGGCTACATATCTGAGATATACAGAAATTAATGAACAGGGTTCTCTATTACAATTAGAAGAAAGGGACTAACTTTGTATTTAGAAATAGTACTCAAATTATACTCTAGAATAGTTTCAGGAGTATTATACCATGAATATATTAGTGTATCAAAAGTTTTGAAGAAACTTTGAGGGAAAATGTACTCAACTTCTATTTAATTTAATTTAATTTAATTTAATTTAATTTAATTATTATTTTTTCTCACATACAATTTTAATTTTTTCTTTGTTTTTTGTTAGTTATATAACAATTTCTTCTCCCTCAAATGAATCTGAAAAGTTGGATAGAAAAAGAATAAGTTATAAGAAAATTCTATAGAATTTTGGAAAAGATAAAAAAACTGCTTTACCTTCCAACTTTAATTAAGGGTAGCATATGATTTTAAGCTTATCATGTACTAATAATGAGGTTTTTAAAAAACTTCATCTTGTGGGAAATCCAGTCCAAAAAGAAAATAACAGTTTTAAAATCCAGTTCAATGGTAAGTGCGTATTACATTATTGCTCAGTAGTTGGAGAGTTCAGACCTTCCTCTTGTGCTGTCATTGGCTTTACATCTCCATGCTAATGCATCCTCTGAAAATCTGCTTGCTTCATTTCTGCTTCAAACATTATCATCAAGGACAAGAAGTTTAGAGTCTGCAATTTCAGGTGATTATGTTTATACAGTTGGGAGAATAGTGGAATAATCTAAAAAACAGCACACTGTGTATATGCGTTGACTCTTACTTCCGTAGTGAATGGATTTTTATGCTCCTAAGATGTCATATTACTGTCGTCAGACTCTAGTCATCCATTGATAATGACAATCGCATTGATTGCTTTAGCATCAGCTGACCTCCTATGACTAAATACCTTCATATAGCAGACAGTTCATTCAAAAAAAAAAAAAATCAGACATAGAAGTGCTGATATTCTATTTTCTTTCAATGCCCAAAGTCCCCACAAGTTTTAGATTGAAATGTTGTCTTGAGATAGAGCTTTGCTTGAGATAGAGAAATGGAACTTTGTTCCAGATGTTTAAATAGTCTTTTTAGGCCTCATGATTCTTTCCGTAGACACTTATTTTTATAAGAGCCACTTAAGCAGTTTATGATTGCAAGTATAGCTTCTCCCAGCTCAAATTTAAGGCCTGTCTTTCCCCCAGGACTTTTATCTAAGACTGATTGATATTCCCTGTTTCTCTCCCTCTAGCCCACTCCCCTTCTACTCTAAGCAGTTCTCATTTCAGGAAGTTAATCATGAAATCTATTAATTATAAATTGAACCAACTCATGTGATCTCCATGTTGATATGAAAAAGTAAGTAAAGCCTATATAGATCACAGCACCAAGTCAATTGAAGGGCAAGATAGTGATGTCTGTAACAGTTGAGACTGCGGAATAAAGCAAATGTGGATTTGTTTGAGTTGTAAATTTGTCACATTGTTATGTGATGTTGGCCAAGGGATTCCTTTTCTTCAAGTCCATTTCCCACATTCATAAAATGGTGTTGATAATGCTTCCTTCATAGTATTTTTATGATAAACAAATGAGATATTTTTAAAAGGCTCTTATAGTACCTGACACATTGTATGTATATTATTATTAATTATTATTACTGTTATGCCATTATGCTAAGTCAGTGAAAAAAATTAGTCAAAATAGATTGTTAGATTCTGTTTCTGAATATGCTAAGAGAAGACAGACTTCTCCTGCTATAAACGACTAAAAAAAAAGGAGTAAAATATATGAAATAATTGTCTTGAAACATTGAGCCACAGGCAGTGTAAAAATGTGATTCCTGAGAAAAGAGGACAAAATGATATAAATCCTACCCTGGATCTACCCTGGCTTTCTGCCTGGAGGCATATTTTGGAATGTGGTATATGGACAGGTATCTCAAGCAGAACAATTTAGTCTTATTGAGTTGAGGAGAGCAATATGAGAATTCAATGAGGCTGTGTTACCTGGAAGTTGAAAAGCAGAATTCTGAAAAGGAGTAAGCCAAGCCAAGAAAGACAAAAATAAAACAAAACAAAAAAAGTTTTAAATCTGTATAAGAGTTCACTTGACCCTTTGCTAAATCCTAAAATGTGCACAAATTTGGTGAAACTATACAAGGTGGCACAAAGAACAATGAGAAAGGTATAACCTGAACATTGATAGGGAATTTTTGAGCTCTGGCCAGCCAGAATGGAGTGTTTATTGATCACTGGGAAATCATAAGCAACTCAGAAAGGTCATGCCTTTAGTAGTAAAGTTAAACTACATCTAGAGTAAGTACTGCTCTTGACACGCCCTAACTATGAATAGGAACCATTCTTAAAGAATCAAGCAATCCACAAATAACTAAACTGCTTGCTAGAGCAAATCTCAATCTTCTTAAAAAAAAAAAAAAAAAAAGATAATATTGAGATACTCACTGGCATTACTCACAATCCATCATCCAATCAAAAACTACTATATGTGACAGGAACCAGAATAGGGTGATCTGTAACCAGAAAAAAAAAGTTTACAGAGATAATAGAATTAGCAAAGACTTTTAAATGGATTTTGTGAATAGTTCAAGAACTTAATGCAAATAATAATAATCCAAAATGAAGAACATAGAGGGAAAAAAACTGAAAAAAGTAGTAAAGAATAGTTAGATCCCAGGAGGTGGGACCTGAAAAAAAGTGGGAAGACCCTGAAGCCAGATAAATGCAACGAAAACCATGCTAAAGCACATCATAATCAAATTGCTGAAAACTAGTGATGATGAGAAGACATTAAAAGCATCAAAGAAAAAAGACAGGAGAAAAATAATTAAGGGTGATCTGAAACTTTGTTTTCAGAAGAAGACAGAAAAACATCTCTAGAATGCTGAGAGAAAAAAGTATCCAATGAAGGTATATTTTAAACATGGAGTGGTGTCTGGCTGGCTCAGTCAGTAGAGCATGCGACTCATGATCTCGGGGTTGTAAGTTTGAGCACCATGTTGGGTGTAGAAATTACTTAAAAATAAAATATTAAAAAAAAAATCCATGGAGATAAAGGAGTTTTTCAGACCCACTGAAGCTGGTAGAGTTTATTTCCAGCACATCTGCACTACAAGAAATGTTTTAGGAAGTTCTTCAGATGGAAAGAGAGGACACCAGATGGAAACTTGCATGTACATAAAGGAATAAAGAGTGCCAGAAATGTTAAATATGTGAGTAAATAAGAAAGGTATTTTTTCCGATCCAATTTAAAGCACTTCTTTAAGACATAATTGGCTGTTTAATAAAGTTTATAACAATATATTGAGAGATTTTGAACATATATGGAAGTAAAATGTATGGTAACAATAGCATAAAAGACAGAAGTTAAAAAAATGGAAGTATACTGTTCTACATTATATGGTTCTTACATTATATGTGAAGCAATGTAATATCACTTGAAGATAGACTGTTAGAAGTTAAAGTTACATATGTAAGCTTAAAGCAATTCATAAAAAATAAAACTAACATAAGGCAATAGGGAAGATAACATGGATAATTAATTACATTCAAAAAAAGGGGGAAAAAGGGAAAAAAGAGGAAAAAGGAAGAATAAAAAAATAGAAACAAATAACAAGAGAGTAGATTTAAATTCAACCATAACAATAATTACATTAAATGTAAGTGGTTTAACTAGTCTGATTAAAAGAGAGAGTATTAGATTGGTAAAAACAAACAAAAAACTATTATTTGTTCTTAGTAGTTTAAGCAGCTATTTTAAATTCATTGTCTGATCTTTCCAACATTTGTATCATATCTGAGTGAGATTCTGCTTCTTTGTCTTTCATGCAGTGTTTTATCTCGCCTTTGATATATCTTACAATTTTTTGTTGTTGTTGAAATAATATCTGATGTATCAGTCAGTAACAAGAATTGAAGTAAATAGACCTTTATTTTGAAATTTTATGTTGACTTGGCTAGGAGTTGAGCAGTATTTAATGTTTGCTTTATCTTTTGGTGTCAGAAGCTTCAAATTCCTCTATGTCCTTGTTTTTGTTTGCCCTGTTGACTTTCAGATTCTCTAACTGCTCCCTCCTTCTCAGATAGAGTCTATGTCTTCCAGGTCTTTCAGCTGCAATCCAATTATACTGGAGCTCTGTTGAGGCAGTGGTGTGGGGGAGGGAAGCATTCTATAATCTTCTGATTAAATTTTAGTCTTATAGTGAGCCCATATCCTTGGGCTGTGACCTACACAAGTGTTTCTTCCACACTCCCCCACACACTTAGGTGATACAAGAAGACTTGAAAGGGATGGAGTGGGGGAAATTTTCTCTTCCTCTTGGTTGGATGAGTCTCAGGTAAAGTCCTCTTCCCTGGAGAATAGGTCTTGTGAAAAATGCTCTGGACTTATTTCAGAATGATTACTCTTCTTTTCTGCCAGAACCAAGAGGTAATCTTTCTCAGGTCTTCACTATGAGAACATGATGGGATTCCTGGAGGCAAAAGTCTGGAGGCCTCCCCTAAAACTACAGTGCCCAAGAGTTTCTCCTTATCTGGTTAATCCACATTCAGCCTCCAGTATTACTTTAAAATTATAACTTAAGTATGTATACTAGTTTATGGCTGTAGTGGCTATGCTCTGCATAAGCAGATCTTAGCTGTGAATCTCTAAATTCACCTAATTCTTAAGGGGCGCCTTGGTGGCTCAGTTGGTTAAGCTTCCGACTTTGGCTCAGGTCATGATCTCATGGTTCGTGAGTTCAAGCCCCGCGTTGGGCTCTGTGCTGACAGCTCAGAGCCTGGACCCTGCTTCAGATTCTGTGTCTCCCTCTTTCTCTGCTCGTCCCCTGCTCATGCTCTGTCTCTCTCTCAGAAATGAATAAACATTAAAAAAAATTAAAAAAAAATAAATTCACATAACTCTTGAGATTTTGGGGTAGTAGTTGTCATGCAAACTCTGTTGGATCCAGGAAAAGTTGTTAATTTTCAATTCATTTTTTTCTTATTTTAAGGATAGAAGTGATGACTTCCAAGTACCTTACATGTTAAGTCTGAAACCAAAAGTCTATACTTTCTCTATAAGGAACATACTTAAATATAAAGGCAGATAGGTTTAAAGTAAAAGAATTAAAAAAGATAGCTTGTACACTAGTGCTAAGAAAGTTGAAATAGTTATGTTAATAGCAAACAAATGGACCTTAGAACAAAGAATATTACCAGGAATGAAGAGGGAAATTTCATAATGATAAAGGAATAAATTCAAGATATATAGTTCCTAAATGTCTATGCACCAAATAACAGAGCTTCAAAATATCAAAGCAAAACTTGGAAAGAAAAATAAACCACAATTTGGTTTCAGCACTCTTTTCTTGGTTTTTGATAAAAAAGAAGATAGAAAATGAATAAGGAAGTAGAAAACTCCTTCCTCCCCAAATTGAAGTACAGATTCAGTATAATCCCAATTAAAATCTCAATAGGCTTTCTTTTTCTTTTATAGAAATTGGAAAACTGATTCTAAAATTGATATGAGAATGCAAACAATCTAGAGTAACCAATGAAATTTTGAGTAAGAACAAAGACTATGGACTTAAAATACTTGATTTCGGGGTGCCTGGGTGGCTCAGTTGGTTGAGCGTCTGACTTCAACTCAGGTCATGATCTCACAGCTCCTGAGTTTGAGCCCTGCATCAGACTCTGTGCTGACAGCTCAGAGCCTGGAGCCTGCTTCGGATTCTGTGTCTCCATCTCTCTCTGCTCACCCCCGCTCACATTCTGTCTGTCTCAAAAACAAATAAACATTAAAAATTTTTTTAAAAAAAGTTTGATTTCAATACTTACTACTAAGCTACATTATTATGAGTATTGGCAAAAGGATAGATACATAAAGCAATAGAACAGAATAGAGAGTCTAGAAATAAACCTATGCACAAAAGATCATTTGATTTTTGACAAGATGCCAAGGTGACAATAGGGAATATATAGTCTCTTCAACAAACGGTGGTGGAATAATTGAATAGCCATATGAAAACACATGTACTTGGTATAAATATGTATTTATCATATACATAAATCAATCCAAAAGGGAATCATAGACCTAAAGGTATAACACTTGTAGAAAAAATCATAGGGGAAAGTCCTCATAAAACTGGACAGGTAAAGATTTCCTATATTGAACATTTAAAAGAATGAATCATAAAAGTAATTGATAAATTGAAAAAAAAGTGATTAATTAGACTTCATCAAAATTATTAAATTCTGTTCTTATAAAATAAGAAAGCCAAGCTACAGACAAATGAAAATATTCACTATGTATGTATGTGTGTGTGTGTATATATATAATATATATATATATACACACACACACATATATGTATGTGTGTGTGTATATATATATATATATGTATTACAAATATATATACATATATTACAAAAACTTGTATCTAGGATGTATAAAGAATTATTACAACTCAGTCATAAAGAAACTGATAACCTAATGAAAAGTAGCAAAAGGGGCGCCTGGGTGGCTCAGTCAGTTAAGCGGCCAATTTTGGCTCAGGTTATGATCTTATGGTTCATGATTTCGAGCCCTGTGTCTGGCTCTACACTGACAGCTCAGAGCCTAGAGCCTGCTTCAGATTCTGTGTCTCCCTCTCTCTCTGTCCCTCCACCCCCTCTCACTCTCTCTCAAAAATAAATTTAAAAAACCATTAAAAAATTAAAAATTTTTTAAGAAGTAGCAAAATACTTGAACAGACACTTTAGTAAAGAATATATGGGAATTGTCAACTAGCACTAGAAAAGTCATTCAGAAAATGCAAATTAAAATCACACTGTGATGCCATTATATACCTACTAGAATTAAAAACACTAAAATTAAACAGACTAACACCACCAAGTGTTGGTAAGGATGTGGACCAAGTGGAAGTTTCATATAAGAATATAAAATAGAGCAATAGATTAAAATAGAGTAAAATTCAAGAAATTATTTTGGACTGATCCTATTCCTAACTTTCAACAGATTAGCAGTGGTGGGATTCTGGGCTTCTGTGTGTCTATCTGTCTACCTACCTACCTACCTACCTACTTATCTACCTATCTATCTACTACCTATCTACCTATCTATTTTATTTAATCCTAAGAACCTGGTAGTATACTATTATTATCCTGAGTTGACAAGTGAGAAAAATGAAGTTTAGTGTAAATACATTTACTGCTTATTTGTATTTTCTAGTTTTCTATAATGAAATACTTGCTGATTATATAATGACAACATTCTTACTTTGGGATGCCTGGGTGGTTCAGTTGGTTAAGAGCCCAACTTCAGCTCAGGTCATGATCTTGTGAGTCCTGAGTTCAAGCCCTGCATCCGGTTCTGTGCTGACAGCTCAGAGCCTGGAGCCTGCTTCAGAATCTGTGACTCCCTCTCTCTCTTCCCCTCCCCCTCTCATGCTCTGTCTTTGTCTCAAAAAATAAACTTAAGAAAAATTTTTTTAAGTATACTTACTTAGTTTCTACTAAATATTTTTTTAAAAATTTATTTTTAAGAGAGTAATTTCTAATAGTGAATTTTTTTTGCTTCTATTTTGAGCATATTTCACTTCAGAGATGGGAGTAATTTTTATCAGGCTAATTGCAAAACAACTTTCTATAAATAGAATTCTATTTTTACCTTCAAGCTTTTTTGTTTTTTGTTTTTTGTTTTTAAATGTTTATCTATTTTTCAGACAGAGAGAGAAAGAGCATGAACAGGGGAGGAGCAGAGAGAGAGAGGGAAACACAGAATCCAAAGCAGGCTCCAGGCTCTGAGCTGTCAGCACAGAGCCCGACGCGGGGCTCGAACTCACGGACCATGAGATCGTGACCTGAACCGAATTCGGACGCTTAAGCGACTGAGCCACCCAGGGGCCCCAACCTTCAAGTTTTAATATTAAATTAGAATTTTTTTTTGTAAAATCTTTGGGGTATGAAAAAGTAACAATAGTGTTAGTGAATAATAGTGTTAGTGAACAAAGGAGGCTTCAATATTGTGAAGGATGGTGCTGGAATTTTATAGAGGTTAACTTTCTCAGAGTCCCACAGCAGGCTACTAAAGGCTAAACCTTTCTATTGGCCACACCACATGCATGATACTAATAAAATCATCAAACTTGCAGAATGGGGATGTGATCCTCCTTGTTTTGTTTCTTTGCCCACAGTAGCATAAATGTCTAAAAGTACAACCAGTGATGTCCAAGGAACAAGATGCACAGAATCTAAACAGCTGGTCTGCTTATTACTAACTGCCCACATCCCTGTCTCACCTCCAATAAACTGTGACAAAGCAGGGCTCAAATCTACTTAGCTGGATCTGTTCTTATCACTCTGGACACTGCTATCTTACAGAAATACACAGGTTGATGTAGACTGAAGTAAGGAGCAGGCAGCAGCAAAGTTACCAAAAATTGAAAATGCTGCAGTAAATGAACTGATTGAGGGAGTCACTGACTGACACGGTCAGAACGTATAATTAGATTCTGGGCAGGTAGGATGGGGGTGGAGGGGTGGGCTAACTTACTAAAACTCCTTCTGAAGGTCTCTGAAAAATCCTGTCTATTTTCGTTAAAAATGTTTAAATTTGTTCTGTGGTACATTCTGTAACTGTTAATACCTACCTTACCCACCTGTATTAGTGAGATAAATATTGAATCTGAAACATAATATGTAAGATTTAGAGTTTCCTTTCTGAAATGTGTCAGATGTTCTTCATTTGAACAAGTTCCTAAAATATATTGAAAATATTTTTCACTGAAAAATATTGCTAGGAACTGGCTTTGGAAGTTAACTTCCTTGCTCTCCCCAGCTAAGCCACTTCATCTTCAGAAACATCTATTTCTGAATACTAATTTGATGAAAACCATTCTAACAATGTAAAATAAAATCACACCAAAGGTTTTCTTTAAACATATGGCTCTGCTACTTCGTGGGAGTGTTTTTCATGAAATTACATAAGGTGATTCTAGCAGATATTTGAGTCTGAAGACAATTTTCATTAGGGTTTTTAACATTCTTGAAGGTTAGATAAATCTCAGGAAATCTGTAGTTGACACATCCAACTATTTCCTTGCTGTGGTTTACAATGACCAGGGCTGATGTCAATCTTTCCTCACAGACAAGGGGGAGCTTAACAATGAGTAGATATACAAATAGAATGTAAAATTTAATGTGGGATTTAGTCCTCATGAGCTTATGAGTTATACTCGAATTATTTGCAGTCAAGAAGAAATAATAGTATTCTGGAAGTTTCTCTGCCTCCAAAGGAAGCCCCAGGCAGCATATCCTATTGGTTAATAATTAAATTATTAATCTGATGTTATCATATGCAAAAGGACCAGAAAGAAGACTAGGCTTTCTTCACTGTAGTACAATCCTTAATTATACCAGAATTCAAATAAACATAACTTTCTCTCTTTCTTTCACTTTCTTCTTTCCTCTCACCCTCTTTTGTTTCTTCTTTCCCACATTTTCCTCTCTACTCTTTCCTTTTTCCCTTTTTGCTCCCTCCCTCCCTTCCTTCCTTCTATTGTTTCTTTTTTTCTTTTCTTATAAAATACTTGAATGAAGACAGAAAACAAAATGGTAATATTAGGGACTTAACTGTAAAAATAGTTATACTAATATTGTCTCCATGCAATGTCCTGAGGTTAGTAAATTCTGACAAAGCCTTTTTACCCGGCCTCTCTTTAATGCTGTCCCAGGAATAACAATTTTCTTTCTTTTTTTTATTTTTTTTTATTTTGTAAATGTTTATTTATTTTTGAGAGAGAGAGAGAGAGACAGACAGAGCATGAGCAGGGGAGGGGCAGAGAGGGAGACACACATAGAATCTGAAGCAGGCTACAGGTTCCAAGCTGTCAGAATAGAGCCTGATACAGGGCTTGAACCCACGAATCATGAGATCATGACCTGAGCCAAAGTTAGATGCTTAGCTGACTGAGCCACCCAGGCACCCAAAACAATTTTCAAATAAGAACTTTAGGGCCTATGGGTCCAGAATCATAGAAGACTTTTTGATCCTCACAAGAGACTTACATGATGGATCAGAGTTTCATTACCTGAGCATTTTTAAAAAATAAGTTTTTAGCTGTAATTCACATCAGATCACATCTCATGCTGATCTTTAGAGAGAAACATATTCTGGGAAGAAGAAAGCCCACTGGTTTGCAAAAGAAGCTTTTTCCTAGAGTGCAGATAATCTTCTTTTCTGATAGGAGGGAAAAATACACTTTAGATTTATTTGATTTGTATCTTATATTTAACATTCCTTAAGTCAAGTTGTTTCCACAGTGTTGTCAAGAACAGGCTGGATTCAATTGTCATTACAATTTGATTTGTAAGGGACTTTATAAAGAAGAGTGACCCCACGAGGAAGTGGAGGTGTAGCATTGGGCTGAAGGTGACAGACAGCTAGGGATGGGTGTTGGAGGACTCATAGATTAGGAATGTCCCAGGAAGGGGAAAGCTTCAAAAGAACTCATCACTGAAAGAAATTAAGTTAGCACAAAGTGGATTGTTGAATGTACCTTTTTTGGATTGGGGGATGGGGGTATGGCCATTCACATTCAGGGGACTGTAAAAGAGAAGCCAGCTCAGGTTTCTAGAAAGTAGTCAGAATGATACATTTCTGATGAGTGCATTGTAACTGAAGTGAAGTCAGTGGTTCTTGGCTCTTTCTTAGCCTCAATTCACCTGAAATATGTTCTTAATGGTTAAGGGGCCTACAATGGTGGAGACCGTTGGCAGGGTAGAGCAGGGGTAGGGAGCTTCAAATGAATTAGAATCTTGGAACAGTCTCATGTTGATTCAGATATGTCCTTTTTTTGGGGATGGAGGTGGGTGTCATTAAGCTTTGTTTAAATCAGACGAGGAATTTCATCATTCTGCTCTGGAAAGGGATTGCATATAAAAAAGGCACTTTGATTAAGCTGCTTAGCTGGCAGGAGAAGACTTGTATCCAATACCTGGTCACTAAACTACCTTTAAAGAGTGTGGCATGTTGTTCATCAAAAAGAATTCTGTATACAAGTTTAGGGGCAGAGAAGAATTGCTGCACTAAACAGAGGGGAATGGGTTGGGAACCTATGTGACACAATGAAGAGAGCCAGGATTGGTGTTGAGGGGAGAGCAAAACCAGAGAGAACACAGTTAACAGAGTAATTTTTGAAATGATTTTCAAGAATTTACTGAGTTTCTCCTATAAACTCCTTAGTAAATTTTTCATTGCTCACTAATATTTTGGTGCAAATGGGGAAAGTGCTGGGGGATGGTGACAAGCACTTAATTTCTCTGGACCCATTATCTCATTTAAAAAATCAGGATATCATGGGTTGCCTGGGTGGCTCAGTCAGTTAAGCGTCTGACTTCGGCTCAAGACATGATCTCACGGCTGGTGGGTTTGAGCTCCGTGTCGGGCTCTGCTGACAGAGCAGAGCCTGGAGCCTGCTTTGGATTCTGTATTTCCCTCTCTCTCTCTGCCCCTTCCTTGCTCCACTCTGTCTCTCTCTCTCTCTCTCAAAAATAAATAAACATTAAAAACAAAGCAGGATATCATGATTCTAACCACTTAACCTCTCTCCAAAGCAAAGTTAATTTATCCTATAATTCTATGGGCATATAGCCAATGGGAAAAAGGTTACAACTATAAGGGTTGAACTGATGAAGTACATGGGAGAAAGGAGTTCTTCCCTTTTGTAAAAAATTACTTTTTTGCCATAAAAATAATCCTTCTGCCCTATTATAACCATTATTATTCTTTTTAAAATCTTTTTAAAGATTTAAAAAACATTTTTTAATGGTTATATTTGAGGTGGAGGAAAGGGAGTAGGGGAGGGGCAGAGAGAGAGGGAGACACAGAATCCAAAACAGGCTTCAGGCTCTGAGCTGTCAGCACAGAGCCAGACACAGGGCTTGGACTCCTGAACTGCTAGATCATGACCGGAGCTGAAGTCAGATGCTTAGCTGACCAAGCCACCCAGGCACCCCACAACCATTATTATCGTTTAGTGTATTTTCCCAGTATGCTGTTTTTACTTTATACAATTATAACTATAATGAATAAATGATATTGTGTCTTCCCTTTTCAATTTCCATGTGCAATACTTATGATAGTATCTATATTTACATGTATCTCAGTCTCTATGATTTATCATCTATTTATCTAAGTATCAGTCCATCAATGTTTTTTCTATTATCTATCAATAATCTCTGAACTTAGCTTTCTAGCTCTCTAGAAAATTTACCTGAGGTCCGCCTCCTAGTTCTTATTTAATGACCTTTTATTTGCTTTAGTTCTGATACAGTTTGTTCTAAAGACCATGTTAATAAATATATTTACTGGTGCATGATCTTTATAACCATCAGTTAAAAATACTTTATGTAAATCTGGAAGATTTTCCAAAATGTATCCACTTACTATCACTGAATATAAAGTTGTTTGCAAATCTTCACTATTTTAAATAACTCTGTAGTGTACAACTTTATAATATAACTTTGCTTATCTTTTGGATTATTTCCTTGGGATAGTCATAAAGATGAAATCAACTGCTATAAATTTTTAAGTGAATCTTTATGATATGTGGTGCTGAATTAAAGGCAATAAACATTCACGTTTTTATTGAACTAAGTCAAAAACATTGTTTATCTGTGCTCCAATTTTTCTTTGAATCCAAAAGTTTCTCAGTGTATTTTTTATAGCTGAAGGAACTTTCAGGCATATATTTTGTGGTAAAGAATGGTTTTGTTGTTTGTATTCTCTCCTTGCTTTCCCCACCAATACCCAGAAATGCATGGAATGTGAAGATTTATTCCAAATTTTAAGTACTTCAAATCTTACTTGACCCTGAAGGTATAAGTGAAATGACAGTTTTCTATTTAACTGGATAGCCAAACTCTAATGGGATAATACCTAACCCTGATAATGCTTGCCTGGCTGCCTGACTAGATGAATGAATAACATCACCTGCAAACATAACAGATTTTCTTTATGAAAAAGAAAAAAAGGAGTTGCAACACTGATTCTCCTTGCTGTTTGGAGCCTTCTTCCCTTGCCCCTAGTCAATCCTCTTTCTGGGACTAAGATGTCAGTTTAGAGGAATGAAGTTTCATATGGCCCAAAGGGACAAGCTGGACTGGCAGAGGGGATTGGCTCAGGTGATAGTAGGTTACATCTAAAGGAACCAATCAGAGAAGTTTAATCATTAGACTTGTCCTTTTTCCTTTTAGCTGCTGAATAAATATGATTATTTCATTGTATAACAAGAGGAATTGCAATATTAAAACTATTGATTTTGAGGATATAAAAGTTTCTATTGGATATAGGCTCCTCTCTGGAAAACAACAACAACAACAACAACAACAACAACAACAACAACAACCCTGCAACTTATTTTTCTAAGCAAAACAATATAAATTGAGACAAACATTCCCCTTCCCAATTACTGTCCCTAAACAGAACACACTCATGTACATAATAATTATTTTCTTTGTACTAAGAAATATCCATGTTGTAATTCTGAGCTCATTGCTATTTTATTATTTTTTAATGTTTATTTATTTATTTTGAGAGAGAGAGAGAGAGAGAGAGAGAATCCCAAGTAGGCTCATTGCTATTTTACAATACATATTTTATTATCAGAAAAGTAATTTTGAAGCTATATATTAATACTTAAAATTTACTCAAAATCTGTCATTTATAAGGCACTATAATTAGTCACATTGATGAAAACAGATTATAATTTCAAGAATAAATTTTAGGATGATATTAAATGATAATGCTAAAAGGACGTAGATGATACATATGAATATCAATATATTAAATTATACAGTATATTTAAATATACTGTATTTAAATATAAAGGATGCTTTAATAGTTCATCAACTTGTGATACAGAATACACTTTCTTTTGGAATTCTTTTGAAATTGCTGGTAGTGATTTTTGATTAATGTTCTTAAAAAAATAAGGTTGCTTGCACTCATGGAACTTGGATAAAGGTGGTATTTGATTCTTAGCCTATAAAATGTGTGGCAAGAACCCTGCCAAGCATATTGCAAACTTAGCTACAGGCTGTAGAGAAAGAAGACAGTAATTGCTGCCAAGAAGGTATACTGCCTCCTAATCTGCCACTAAATTTTTACATCCTGAACAAAAAATTTCAAGTGTGTGTGTGTGTGTGTGTCTGTGTGTGTGGTGTGACAGGGAATATAATCCTTACTCATTCCATTGTTAGGTTAGAGATAGTTGCTTACTTGTAAAAATCCCTATATGATTAAACATTTGGAAGATTAATATTGCCTTTTTCCTCAGTATTTATTCTCCATTTTTCTATAGGGATAATTCCTTGGAAAATTCACACTTTTGAGACTAGTTAGACTTATACTAGGCTGTCCAGTATAGTAGCCACTAGCCATATGTGTCTATTTATATTTAAATTTGAATGAATTAAAATTAAATAAAATTGAAAATCCAGTTGCTTGGTCCCACTAGACACATTTCAAGTGCTGTCAATAGCCACAAATGGTTAGTGGCTACTGTATTGGACAGTGCAGGTCTGGGGCTGTAGAATATTTTTGTCATGGCAGAGAGCTCTGTTAGTGCTGAGAAAGACTAAATATTTTACAAAATATCCCCTTTTTAATTAGAATCCTATATCTTGCTTGATTTTTCAAATTACAAAGAGTAAATAACATAGTAAGCAAATAAAATAGTAAATAATAAATTATGTTAAATGTTACTTTAAATGCGTGAATTGCATTTATTTAGTGTGGCATATGTGGATTTATAGTAAAATGAAGACAACTTTTATATGGACTGGTAAAGCAATCTCAAAAGAAAATTTGATGATGTGTACAAGCTGGGCTTGGGGCAGCATTTTGTAGGTACAGATGACACTCACACAATTCACAGAGACAGCACAATCTCAAGATGAACTCTAAATTATTTTTTCCAGTGCATTTCTTTCTGCCATCTTAAAATTATAATTTTTTTCTGCTTCATTTCTTCAAAAGAAATTGTAGAACTAGAAAGGAAAATATAGTTCTCCACTTGAATAATGATAATATTTTACCCATTTTTTTGGAATTAGATGTTAACTAATCATAGTTTGTATATTACAGAGATGCTTTTCTAGTCCAGATACTACCAAACAATGACCAGTTGAGGCTTTACCTGGATGACCCCTTTTAAATTTCAAAAGTTATACAAAAAATATTTTTTAAAAAGAATGTCAATCTCAGTTAAGAATAACAGATCATAACATATTTTGAATATTACCTCACAGCATAAAAAATCAATAATTATGAAAGAATAAAAATATTTTGGAAGAGAACATAAGAATATCTTTGTGACTCTTGGGGTAGGCAAAACTTTGTAACTGGAAAGGAAAAAAAATGATAAAGCATATTATGTTGAAATTAAGGACTTCTGTTCATTAAGACATCAGGAAGAGATTGAGAGGGCAAGACACAGACTGGGAAAAAAATATTTGTAATATACACAATAGACAAAGGATTTATAACCGAAATATGGAACTCTTGCGAGTCAATAAGAAAAAAAGCAGAAACCCCAATAGAAAAATGGGCAAAAGTTATAAACATGACCTTCAAAAAAGAGGATATCTAATATATGTTACCTATATATGAAAAGCTGGGTCAGCTTTATTAGTCATCAGGAAATGCAGAGTAAAACTGTAACATTAGGGGCGCCTGGGTGGCTCAGTCGGTTGAGTATCTGACTTGGGTCAGATCTGATTTCACCGTTTGTGGGTTTGAGCTGTGCTGACAGCTCAAAGCCTGGAGCCTGCTTCGGATTCTGTGTCTCCCTCTCTCTCTGCCCCTCCCTGCTCACACTCTGTCTCTCTCTCTCTCTCTCTCTCTCAAAAATAAACATTTAAAAAATTTAAAAAAAAGCTGTAACATGATCTTATGACATATCCATCAAAATGGCAATGATGAGAAATACTGAAAATACCAACACTGAAAATACCTTCTGGTTGAAGTGTAAATTTGATCCAACCTATTGGAAAACTGTTTGTTATTAAAAGTGATCATATGCATAGCCTATTACCAGTAGTTCCACTTGTAGGTTTACACCCAACAGAAATACGTACACATGTTCACCCAAAGGCATTCACCAAAAGGCATGCACAAGAATGTTCATAGAAGCATTCTTCACAAGCACACCAAACTGGAAACAACCCAGGTGCTCATCAAAGAATAAAATGGATTTATCCTGATCTATTTCTGCAGAGGAATACTGCACAGTAGTGAGAATGGTAGTGCAAGTATGCAATAGCATAGGATACGTCTCATAAATATAATATTAACTAAAGGAAACAAGACACATTAAGGTGCACACTTAAGAGTCCACTTATATAAAATTCAAAAGTCATATAAATGAATCTATGGTATTAGCTAAATCAGGATGGTGGTTACTCTTGGAGGAATAGTGATTAAAGGGGAGTTTGGTTACATGGTGTGTTCACTTCGTATAAACTTACCATGAGCACTTTGCTATGTGTGTGTAATTTTTTCACACATCCAATTCAATAAAGTATTTATGTTAAAAAAATGAATAACAGGTCATCAATTTATGACTTCGTTACAGAGAAGATATGCATTTGGACAAAGGGCCTTTGGCAAAGTTCCTGTGCTGCTTGCTAATAAGTATGTCAAAAGAGATACAGATAGAAATTCTAATTATAAATATTCACTTTTCTCTTGTGAGAGGACCTGTGTTAGATAAGAACATGTCACATAAATCTATAGGAAAAAAGCTTCCTGGGACTTTAGAAAGCAATTAAGGAAAACTTAACTGACTATACCTGGGACTCCTCAGCAGGGCTTTTATTTTCTGAGCCTACCAGAGGCTCATGGAAAGTCTTCTCGTTGCCTCAGTACCAGGACAAGGCCCTCTGATGTCACGAAATCAACAGCATGAGCAGGGGGAGAAAGAAGAGCCTGACTTATTAAATAAATGTTTTCTGTTATCACATATGGACTTCAATAACCTCTCGAGGGCTGTCAGAATTATGGTCTGAGAAAGGATTGGTGCGTCTGCTTACTCATGATACATCAGTGTCAGTTCAGAGAACTCAGAGCAGTGGTACAAAATGTACTCAGATCACCATGGGCCTCTTCCCAGTGAAATGTCAAGCTGCATGTCCCTGAGCATTTTGCACTTATACATGTTCATACATGCATTCATTCGGTTAGTTAATTCATTCAAAAGATGATTAATGGGGGGTCTACATTGTGCAAGTCATTTATAGAGAAAGCAAAATGGAACTTAATGCTGCTGCTGGAAATTAACTCTATTTTGAATTCTCTTGGGATAAATGTCATGCTTCCAATATTCTTCTTCTCTGGTGCCAAAAATCTGCAAGTGAAAAATTGTATGCTCAATTAAGTCCAGAAAACCAGACTAAAGCTCCCAGACTGCACTCCTCACAGTTTGTATACTTTATGCCAAGACAAGTTAAGTTCATTACCTTCTAGGACATTTCTAAGTATTTAATATACACCAGAGAAAACAAACACTACTTAATATTCTCTGAAATTAGCCGAAGGGCATTTACAATAGGAAATCTTCCTAAAGGTATTAGAAAGGAAATTTTTAAAGGACAATTTTATTTTCAAACAGTAAGTTGCAAGAGTGTTTAAGAAGAATCACTAATATGTATGAGGAAAGTATTTGAAATAATTCCAAATATAGGAACAGAGTACTTTTTATTACTTTGCCAAAAGAAAGATTGCTTTGTTGTTGTTTGAAGGACATGACTCATTAAAATCTACTTATATAGGTGATGAATTTGTTGGGTGAGAAGCTCCCAACTTTTGGAGAGAGAAATGTGATAATTTTCTGAATGCATCTGTCCGTGGGGTTGGGGTCCATGAAGAAGAAATTTAAGCCTGGAGAACACATTTCATCTGTGAATATTGAGAAGGAGCCCCACGAGGCCCACATTTAATCTACATTCACCGAAAACACTTGTACCTTTTACACTCTGCTTATTCATGCCACTGGATTAACTAAGTACATAAGCTGCTGCTTTCAGCTCTGGTTCTCCTGTTTTCTCCCGGTAAAGGTCATACTGACTCATACACGAAACCTTTTGTTTATATCTCAGAGGTAGCTGACCCCATTGCACCTGCTTTTGAATATCTGGCAAGAGACAGGCTTGCAAATGAATATGAGTCTTTCAAGAAGTTGCTTATTTTAAAATGAAATTAGCATTTCCATAGGTGCCAAACCACTGGCAGAGGAGAATGGAGACCTCTGTTTAAGTGAAAACAGGTATATTGTGGGATTGTGGCAATATCTGCATATTCACCTTACCTTATGAGTGTGCCTCTAAATGATTGCTGTATGGATGAATGAAGAAATGAACAAAATAGTTTCCTTTGCCCCTTTTTTACCCATTTGTCAACATTTTATCTTGTTGATAGAGACCTATCTTATGACTGCATCAAGGAGGAAATATGATTGAAGCACATTTTTTTTTTCCAGAATACTACCTGCCCTTGCCCAAACATCAGTTATATGTTTTACATGGACTAAAATCCTTACTATCACAGTGACTGATTTTCAACCATTAGAATGATCTTCCTTTTAGACTAAACCAGTGTGTAAACCTTTCAAAAGATATGTGAGAGTCAAAAGTGATAAACCTGGAGGACACGGAGGATTAAATGTGGTGTGGGGGAAACCACTGATTGTAGTACCAAGAAGTATTGACCTAATAGAGAACCATTGGAGCTTTGGGACATGGCAATACCATGGGCAGATGTGTGTCTTAGAAAGAAAATTCTAGTAGTCATGTGTAGATTGATTTAGGAGAGAATCTTGACACAGGATTATCAGTTACAAGGCCAAAAGGTAATATAATACAAGCAAAAGGTAATATAGGCTATTAGCCATTCAGATAGTGATTACAGCTGTGTGATTAGTGACTGGAAGAGAGCACTGGGGGAATTCTAGGGTATTGATGAGATTCTGCTTCTTGTTCTCGATGCTGGATATTTGGAAACATTGCAAAAATGCACTGAGCTGTACATTTTGTGCATCTTTCTTTATATTTGTTGTAGTTCAATAAAAAATGTAAAAGAAAGATAATGATGCCTGAATTAACTCAGTGGGAGTGAATAAGAGGAAGTAGATTCTAGAGATAGACACAAGATTTGCAAAATGAGTGGAAGAAGAGAACAAAGGAGAGAATAAAAGATGACTTTGTGATATTTAGCCTTAAAAATGGAAGATAGTTATTCAATAGAGTTAGAAACCTTAGGAGGCGGAACTTCCTTTTGGAGGGGAATAATGAGTTCCAATGAGATGCCAATGACATATTGATATGAGACTATGCAGTAAGAAAATATCAGTGCTATTGGGAGCTCAGCTGGTTAAAAATAGGAGCTTTTTGGGGGCGCCTGGGTGGCGCAGTCGGTTAAGTGTCCGACTTCAGCCAGGTCACGATCTCGCGGTCCGTGAGTTCGAGCCCCGCGTCGGGCTCTGGGCTGATGGCTCAGAGCCTGGAGCCTGTTTCCGATTCTGTGTCTCCCTCTCTCTCTGCCCCTCCCCCGTTCATGCTCTGTCTCTCTCTGTCCCAAAAATAAATAAACATTGAAAAAAAAATTAAAAAAAAAAAATAGGAGCTTTTTGGAAGTTATACAGGTGGCGGGGAAAAAGCAAATGGTTGAAACAGCAGAAATATAGGAGAGCCCTAAGGAAGTAAGGGATGAAGACAATTGAGTACTAGAAAATTTTATCTATTTAAAAATTTTGCCATAAGCCAGCTTAGTCTATAAAATAGCAGTTTTGGTATAGAATGTGTAATATTTACTGTTTTATTTTAATTTTATGTGGTAAGATTTTGTCTATTGAGTGTATTTTCTAAATTGTCTTCGATGAAGATATGTTATTTTCTCAATTATGTAAGAAAAATTATACAACGAAATAAACATTTTGCGTGGAATGACAAAAACCTGAAAGTGGCAGAGCTGTTTAGATAATAACTGGGAACACAGTTACTCCTCTGCTTTTATGATTGTACATTTTTTTGTTTATAGAAATATGTATTTTTAAATATTTATTTTAAATTTTTTCTTCAAAAATGCCCAACCAAACGAGGTTGGTAATTTTTCAACATGCCAGGTTAACATCACTATTTGTACCTTCTTCACATTAATTTCATTCATTTGCATACTTTTAAGTAATGGAAAAATAGATATATGGATGAAATGGAGAAAGTAATGGAAAAATAGATATAGCCTCAGTGTATATGTTGTGAGAAAGCATTATTATAGTAAAATAATTTAATTGAAAATTATAAGTTGTTTTTTGCTTTTTAAGTAGGCTCCATATCCAATGTGGGGCTTGAACTCACAATCCTGAGATCAAGAGTCACATGTTCTATCTCCTGAGCCAGCCAGATGTCTCTAAAAGTGTAAGTTTTATTTAAAAATTCAGGTGTTGCTCTTTTATTTTTGGATTTAGTTCTGCTCAAAATGGTGTAATCAGTTCATTCATTGAAAGAGGCCTTATAGAAGATTCATACAAAAGTCATGAAGGGAAAATACATTCTAAAAATGTATTCTAAATAACCCTAAGCTCTTCTAAAAGGTTTCCATTATCAATATGAATTTTCTGGAAATCCTTGCTATTGTGTAATATACATAAGTCTTTGTGGTCACTATAAATTAAATCTTCTGATCATGATTTCTTTGGGACTGATATATATGCTGTGCTGACCCCATTTAAAACTATGTGGCACCTAGGGGCGCCTGGGTGGCTCAGTCGGTTGAGCGTCCAACTTCGGCTCAGGTCATGATCTCACAGCTTGTGAGTTCGAGCCCCTCATGGGGGCCTGTGCTGACAGATCAGAGCCTGGAGCTTGCTTCAGATTCTGTGTCTTCCTCTCTCTCTGCCCCTAACCCACTCGCATTCTGTCTCTGTCTCTCTCAAAAATAAATAAACATTAAAAAAAATAAATGAATAAACATGTGACACTTAAGCTGTCAAGAGTTTGCTCTAGCTGTCACATACCAAAGACCAGTGACAAGGAGTGTCTTCCTTGACAGTGTCCCTGAGACACTACATCTGCCATCCCCATTAAATAACCCAGGTAGGAGGGCTGATTTTCTGTAGCCATTTAATCCTAGTAAGGAAGGCTGGTTTATAGGATTTGGTGTGTTTGATGTATGGAGAATATTTTCTTTGAGAGTGCAAGGTAGCTCCTGAGATTTGTAATAAAAAGATTTGTTTGGATTATAGGTTTCTGGAAAGCAAGATTTCTTTTTATATTCCTTAATGTCACCCAATACAACATTCTGTATGTTTCATGAAAGACATGCTCACTGATTGTCATAAAATGAAAGTTAATTAATACTTTCAGAATTTCATTTACTTATGGAAAATATCCTTATATCTTTAATTCCCCCAAATACATACCTTTTACCTTTGAAAGTAGGGAACTACAAAATTTTATCAGATGGACCAAAAATATTAATAATCAATCTAGGATCAATATATATAATGACTATAAAATAAAAATTGAGAATTTTACTCTGTATTAAGTAAAATGATTTTTATATTCTTAAAAGGATAATATGATAATGTATAGTTCCTTCATGGTTTGTTCTTTTCAATACCCATCTACTAAGGTGCTTAAATATATCACCAATATGAAATGTCCAGTGCACAATTGCCACATTGGAATAGAATATCCTAATTTTACTCCCCATCTATTCCCAAACGTGTCCCTATTTTTCTAAAATCCTTCAGTACAATGAACACATTCATTATTGCCCCCCCCCCTTTGTTTCTGAGGCAATGGACTCTTCTCTAAGCAATGATGATTCAAGATGTTGGAGGGAATAAGGCCAGGACTGTCACTAGCCTTGCCTTTCAAAATATTCCAATCACATATTAATCCTTTTCCAAATAGATTCCGGACAAATCCATTTTGACCCAGAACCAGAACAATGAAGCCAAATCTAGAATCATCCATTTTGGCTAAGGTTGCATCACTGGCAAATACATTTTTCAAAATTTCGTTTTGTAAGGAATTAAATTCAATTCCTTTCCACATGGGAAAAAGCCAATAACGAAAGCTGATGATTGTAAAAGTGAGACCAAAGAGCCACAGGACATATTTATTTTGGAAAGAAAGTTAAAAGACTAAGAAGTTAAGCCATAAAACATTTTACACCAGTTTAGATTAAACCAACAGTTTAAAAGATAAATATTTTGCATTTTTTATGCAGATGTCCAAGATAAAAATAGCTGTTGTGCTAAGAAAATTTAAGATTACCATAGAAAAGCCTCCATAAATGAGTATATGCAAAATGGAAAGCAGGTCATTTTATACATTTTTTTAAAAGTGTTTTTCAAAGATAATTAATTCTCAAAAATTACATATATCCCACAAGGGGACCTTTCAGAGTGGGGCCAAGGAAATGAATACCCTGACCTTGTTTTACTCTCTTCCTCTGATCTCATACTGAGGCTTTATCTTGAGTGAGCTGAAATCTAACTAGAATCCAGAGTATACCACAGGGGCTAGAGGTGTGGTGAGGGAATGGGGAGGAAGAGCATGTTGATGTCATTCATTGCAGATCTATATTCAAGGTAGGGAGCAGGTGGAGGTTGGAGAGTGGAACTTGAGGAGGGAATTAAAGACATCTGGGCCAGACCAGTAGCCAGTGACCAGATAAAACTAAAAGATCTTGCTTCCCACCCTCAGAGATCCACTTACCACCTCCAAGACTAGGAATTTTTTCTTTTCCTCTTGTTCTCTAAACAGGCTTATTTCTGCTATTCTCATCGCTTTATTCATAAAATAACCCTTTATGAATTTGAAGATAATAATGATTTCTCCTAGTTTTATTTTTTGCAACTTGAGCTGAAGTTATACTCAGAACAACTCTTATCTTTCTCTCCAACTGCCCTCTGGACCCTCTCTTTTTTAAAAAAAGTCTCCATCTTTTAAGAATCTTGTTTGGTATTGACACATACTTGAATCGTTCTTGTGTTTGCACACACAGATGTGTGTGTGTGTGTGTGTGTGTGTGTGTATGCATCTGCACGCACATTATTCCAGTTTCTAAAGTGTAATACATGGAAATGTATTTTCAAGAAGATTTTTCTTTTTTCTTTTTTTATTAGTTTATTTTTTATTTTTTTAATATGAAATTTATTGTCAAATTGGTTTCCATACAACACCCAGTGCTCATCCCAACAGGTGCCCTCCTCAGTGCCCATCACCCACTTTCCCCTCCCTCCCACCCCCCATCAACCCTCAGTTTATTCTCAGTTTTTAAGAGTCTTCAAGAAGGTTTTTCTTATCAAGGCCATTCTGAATTGTAATTCAAGTATTGACAGTCTGACCTAGTTTAGTAACACTTGTAAATTTGAGAGCATATTCCTCATTCATTTTCTGGGTTATCAAATAGATATGTTGAGAAAGGTCAGCCTAAGGGATAACTCTTATGAGCCTTTAGGTGATAGTATATCACCTATAGTATATATATAATTATAATAATTGTATATAATATATTATTTATGTTATAATAATATATACAATTATTATGCATGTATATAATATTTAACCCTTTCTTACTTATGATCTCAAAGCTAGACATTGACTGTACAAAGATTAGAATAGTTAAGATTATCCCTTCTAGTTGGAGATGAAAATGTCTTTAGAGCTGAGACCAAGTATGTTTCTTGGAATAACACTTATCATTTCTCAATACTTACCCATTCTTGGCTACTTTGTGACTGTCATAGACTGAAAGAAAAGAGTTTTGATATGATTTTCTCTTCATAATGTTTTAGTGTTATTAAATAGAATTCTCTAGGACAGACTCAGTCCTAGACAACATATTTATCCACACTTTGGTTAAAGTACAGATTGAACTCTTATCAATCCTCACATGACTCAAAAGTTATATAACAGACACTTTAGTGGCCCCCCTCGGATCCTTTTCACCAGCTCTATCTTCTAGCTTTCCTGTGTGTGGTTGCTAACTGCTTGTACCTGTGATCTTCAAAGCCTTGCTTTTGGACAATGGAGGCTTCTTACACATGAAGAAAGCCAGAAGGCTGGGAGTTTAAAAGAATACAATCATTATATAACTCAAACATATTAAGTAAGTTGATGTGATATTTTTTGTGTAATAGAGGTGAAGAGTCTGTGTTCTGGTACATAATAATCTCATTTTACTTAGAATTTATGACAAACAGGGTTTGGTGCAGGAAACAAAATATTATGCATTTTGAACAAAAAATGATTTAAATACAGTGAATTATAATGGTAATTGTTGGAAAGGCTATTAAGCAGATGCTAAGCTAGTATCCCAAGAATGACTCACAGAATACCACAAGATTCACCTGCTAGGGAAAAGATGGGGAATCAGACATCACCATTGAAAAGAGTGAATTCAAGAACATGCTAGAGCTGGGTTAGGAAGGAGCAGTTGCTACAACTACCTGAGCAGTATGTGGAACACACTTGTCTCAGTGCAAATGTCTCAACACCCATGAAGTTGGTGATTAGATGCTAGAAACTCTATAAATATTCCTGGCAGCAGAAAACAGCCAAAAGGATTATAAAGATAAGATGGCCCACATCTGATTTGTACATTTCAAATACCTCATGATTACTTCTGATTGGTACACCAAAATCCTAGCTGCAAAAATGTCTGAGAAGTAGAGTTTTAAGATTTCCAGTCATTGGAGTACTAGACAACATACTTGAAAGGAGATGGGAATAATTGCTGAGTGCTAATCTGGGCCATTGTGTTACATAACTCCAAGGAGCATTATTCAGCATAAATGGCCACCTTGCACTGCCAACTGACTGTATTGCTTACACTTCCAGTTAAAGATTCTCTAGAATCAAGTATTCAATTTCAAACGTCACATTTTAAAATACACATGAAAAAAATAGTGTGTGCTCATGGTAGCCATGACAATGGTAAGAGGTTTTAAAACCACATCAAAGGAAGGAAGAAATTGAAATAGGAATTAACATAACAATCTATAAACATCTGAGGAAGCAGTTATAGGCTTGTTAGGAGTTTCAGTTTATGGCAAAAGAAAGATCAATAAGGATAAGTTAACAAAGAAGCAGGATTCAGTAGCATTTTTCATTTGAAATTTTACCCAATGTTCCTTTCAAATCTAAGATTCTATAATCATTCTAGATATTTATAGATAGGTCTAGGTCCCTCAGTACTTTTTGGAAGGTTCAAAATAAAGTATGATTTCAACAGCTCCTTTATTTTCATTATTTGTATCAGGAATTCTACATCTTTTAAAAACAAGGAGGGATGTGTGACATTTTCATTTGTTTTACTATCTCTGTTCTTTTAATTTTTTCAAAAATTGACTTTTCCTTGTATGTACTTAAATAATGACTTTATATCCCATATGTCAAGAGAAATATGCTCTGAAATTAAAAAGGCATTATTCATTAATATTTTCATGTTATTTTTGAGGATACTTAATTGTTAAGAAACAAATATTATAGGAGAATTTGGAAAAAAAGAAGTAAGGGCATAGATCAGTAGTTTGGGCAATTGCAAATCAAAATGAATTTTAACAGGAAAAAATGCAACGTATATTAATAATTTGAAAAATAATAATCCAAACTCAAGTATTTTATGGGCAGAAGAAACCTAGACTACTGAATTGCCAAAGAGACATAGATGAAACCAGAGAGCAATGATTTTGCCGTGTGTGGTGTCAATAAATTAGGACTGATGTAACTTTGGCCTGTTAAGGAGGGATCCTCATGGACCAGGGTGGAGATGGTTTTACAGTTTCAGGAGTGCAATAGTCAGCTTTGGGCAACCCAATTCTAGAAACAAATGACAGAGAAGTGAGGAGATTTAAAGAAATTATTAGATTAAAAATAATTAAAAACCCTGAATATGGATATACAGGAATGGTAGAGAAATTGTATGCGAAGTCTTGGAAAGTAATGTTTCAAAGGATATAGACAAATACCGTAAATAAAATACCTAAAATTAAAATCCATTTCATGTGACTAATCAATCTGAGAAACTGCAGTTGGAATATATACAAAAGAACACTTTATATGAAAACTCTTGGGTTGAGCAATAACTAAAAGATAATTCCCATCCTTTTAAGGAAAAATAGGAAAAGAAATATTCATTCTAAGTCAGTAATTGCCTAAGTTAGCAACAAATTACAAATCTCATACTTTCCAATGTACATTCATTATCTGCCAACAGAAGAAAACAATATAAGTAACATCTTGAAAATATGTATGCAAAATACAACAAAATTTACATTGAAACAGTTGGCACATAGACAAAGGTGATATTTAAATACAGCAACTCTAATTTTCATCATCTATGCAATATAAAGAAAATTTTTTTTTCTTGAAAATCAAGGATACTTTACTTTTCATAGTATACTTTAGTTCTGTTTCCTTAAGTGACAGCGTTCATCAACCTAACCATAAATAGGGCAGTGGTTTTCCTAAGTAGCTAAAACATTTTTCAGATGTTAAATTGAACCTGCTTGTTTACTATTGTGGTATCCTGAAAGTAATTAGCTTAACTACTTACCTTTAGGCTGTGTCCCTTTCTGATGGTAAAACATTAGAAAAACCGGTGATGAATGTTTTGATCAACCAGTTTGTTCCCCCACACAACAGTTGCTCAGATAGAAAACATTGATAGGCACAGGTGAAAAAAAGAGAGGTTTGCAGGTCCCCATCAGTCCAAAGATTATCGGCTTGTCACTATGACTTTGGGAGATGAGACTTTCCCTGATGGGAAAGCAGAGGAGTCCTGCTGTCAGTGAGATTGGCTAGTGTGCTGCAAGCTCAATAACCATGCGAACATGTACACATGTACCCATACAGCCATTACTTACTATGTACCAGGCACTTTATTTATTTATGTGTACTCTATATATATCATCATTAATTTTCTCAGCTTTCTGAGGTAGGCAATATTATTATATTATCTCCGTTATACAGTGAATGAAATTGAGATGCAGAGCAGCCAAATGACCTGCACTAGACCAACACAGTATTCAAACCCAGGCTCTTAACCATTAGTTAAATTCTACTGCCTCTATTAACTTGGCATTAGAAAGAGACCAACTAACATTATTACTTTATTATTCTGAATATAAAAATTTGCTTACACTTAAACTGGAAAAAGGAATTAACATTAAGCTATTTTTTCCCCTTTGTTCAACTCTTCTGGACCTTACTGCTTAACAGACGATGCATTCTTTCAATTTTCAGTTGATATGATCTAAAGGTTTTTCCCAATGAATTGATATGAGCAGACATAAGATGAATTGAGGTCAGCGGCTCTTCCTCATTTGAAGATGTAGCTAGAGCAGAAAATCACAGGGAGCCCATCATTTTCCATCTGGCAGGGCCATATTTATCATTCAGCTTCATCTGAGTTCATCTGGTAATATCAGTGAAGAAATAGCTTGATCAATCAAAAAACTCTCCTTGGTTGGTTAACTAGGTCCTTAAGCCAGACTCTGGCTTTACTGATTTGACCACTTTATTGAAAACTACATGTATATTTTTAATGGCATATAGACCCAACTGGCATAAGAGAATCTCATTTGTAATAATAGCAAGATTTAGACCTCATTACTGTTCTAAATGCTAGGAGAGGTACTATGGCAAAAAAATTCATTTTAATGTTTGACTCTGTTCTCGCAGACATTAAAAAGAGATAGTGGTCTATACATTGGGTTAAAAATTATTTCATATTAAGTTCTGAAATTTTATACTTTTATTTTTTTTTCAACGTTTATTTATTTTTGGGACAGAGAGAGACAGAGCATGAACGGGGGAGGGGCAGAGAGAGAGGGAGACACAGAATCGGAAACAGGCTCCAGGCTCTGAGTCATCAGCCCAGAGCCTGATGCGGGGCTCGAACTCACGGACCGCGAGATCGTGACCTGGCTGAAGTCGGACGCTTAACCGACTGCGCCACCCAGGCGCCCCTGAAATTTTAAAAATACCTATCACATCTTTACAAATCATGATGGCAACTAACATTAATTGTTCACTATAATCTTGCTGGAATTTATTACATCAGTGCTCTCTACAATGTTGAGTTTGAAGTTTCCAATTATCTAAGTTCCTTATCCAGAAATGATGGCTGTTAACGTATTTCTCAGAACTTTTGTATGTTTCTGTTTCTAGCATATTCTGTACAAAAGTAAGTAATAGTGTATGAGGCAACTAATTTGTAATGTAACCCATGTGCCATTTGGAGTGATAGTTTTAAATTCTGGAAGCATGCTAGAATCCCCCAGAGGGACTGTAAAAAATAATAATTCTTGGGCTTCATCTCAAGAGATTCTGATTTATTTGGAGTAGATCCCTAGTAACAGAATTTTTAAAAAAGTGCTTCAGGTGAAGATTGGAAACAATGGCTTAGAGTTATTCTTCATTTCACAAGACTTTGAGATGTGTGTTCTCAAACATTTTTCAAAAGGATGATGACTTGTTTGAACCATTCATAAGGTATTACAGTCAAACTTTTAATCGATTGACTTCATGTTTTCTTCTTAAAAAAGAATTTTCCAACAAAGAAAATGTACACTAATGAGATCAACAACAACAAAAAAAGCATATTGGAAGTTTATTCACATATTTAATTGAATTCTGTGTAGCATACCTCTACTGAGGCAGAGGACACATAAGAACCAGAAGGCATTATCTTGGCTCTAACTGTATTAAATCTATAATTTAAGGAGGAACTAGAGGAAAAAGCCAGGGAAGATCATCTGATGAACGAAAGAGGGGAGCTGCATGGCGTGTTAATCTCATGATTAAGAATATTTCCCTTCATTCCTAGGCTGAATCATTTGCTTTCTTTCTCTTGTTGTTTCCTTTTTCTCTGCCCATTCCTTATCACTCTCTAAATCATGAAAAGACTCTTTTATTATCAACCTAGAATCTTAGAGATCATGACCAAAAATTTCATTTCAGAGCAGTTGGATGAATGGATCCAACTTTTCTGGAATATTTTTTCATTTGGGTAATGAAGTCCTTCATACCTGTGTCCTATGAGCTCACTGAATTGTTTCATTTTATCTTCTGTCGATGCCCTTGAGCCAAAGACCACCAGGAAGACATTTGTCGTTGAACAAGTTGGGTTTATTATTAATTGCAGTGAGAATATCGGGAACCATGAGGTTTCTCAGTGTAGTGGACGGAGCAGTGACCCCCCACCCCCAAATTATATGTTCAAATCCTGATTACCAGAACCTGTGATGTTAATTTTATTTGAAAAGAGTCTTTGAAAATGGAATTAAGTTAAGGTTGTTGAGATGAAGAGATCCTGAATTACCTGGGTAGGCACTAAATCCCATGACGGGTGTCCTTATATGAGACAAACAGAGGAGTGGGTGATGTGACCATGGAGACAAAGATTGAAGGAATGACAACAGCTGTCAGAAAGTAGAAGAGATGAGAAAGGGAGTCTCCCCTAGAGGTCCCAGAAGGAGTATAACCCGCTGACACCTTGATTTCAGATTTCCAGCCTCTAGATTGTGAGAGAATAAATTTCTGTTGTTCTGTGCTTCTTTGTGTGTGGTAATTTGTTATGGCAGCCACAGAACATTAATACACTCAGTGAAAGGGTGTTTGAAAAAAACCTACTATAGGATTTGGGCTTTCTTTGGGGATTTGGGGAAGGGACTAAAGTAGCAAGTCTAGATTAGATGCTTAGGGATGATAGGATATGAGGAAACAGGTCTAGATTGGGTATTTAGGGATGATAGGGATGTCAGAAAGTAGGACTAATTGTACGATTGGATACCCTTATAGAAAAGGAAAACTAAGACAAGGATCAATCTGAAATGTGTAAAGTACCAGTCACCCATTTTGGCCAAGAAAAGAGGTGTTTGATAATTTGTAGGTGCCACGATGAACCTGTTTTTCTCTTTGCTTAGATAAAATTATGACATAGCCTTACCTTTTCTCATTTTATTGTGGCTTCAGAGTAACCTTTTCTGAGGTTCGTATTCTGTGACTTGTTTATGTCCAATAGGAGAATAGCACGACCTAGGTGTGAGTGCTAGGACAACTTCAGAATATTAGTGGTTGCTTAATTATTCTATCTTGATTTCTTCAATAATTGCACACATTTGAGACCCCTTCTATCTCTACCTGCTGAAGGAGCCAACTAGCCAATGGTTAGGAAGTAAGTTCATGCACAATTGGCATTTCACTGAAACCCTTCAGTATTGTTTTTGCTGTTGTTGTATTGTTTTGTTTCCTATTTGAAGGGGAGAGCAATCATATTTTATAAAATAATAATAATATTATTATTAGTTCAAATTGAGCTCCAGTACTTTCTTTTTTTTTTTTTTTTTTCAATGTTTATTTATTTTTGGGACAGAGAGAGACAGAGCATGAACGGGGGAGGGGCAGAGAAAGAGGGAGACACAGAATCGGAAACAGGCTCCAGGCTCTGAGCCATCAGCCCAGAGCCCGACGCGGGGCTCGAACTCCCGGACCGCGAGATCGTGACCTGGCTGAAGTCGGACGCTTAACCGACTGCGCCACCCAGGCGCCCCTCCAGTACTTTCTTAAAGTGACTTTATACTGAGTTTATTTTGTGTTCTTAGGAATAAATTCTTCTTTGGGATTTTGGTTTTTTGATCAGATTTGCATTGTTCTTTAGTGAAGTTGTTTTTGGTTTTTGTTTTTAATTTTTTTTTAATGTTTATTTGTTTTTGAGAGAGACAGAGACAGAATGCGAGTGGGTTAGGGGCAGAGAGAGAGGGAAACACAGAATTGGAAGCAGGCTCCAGGTTCCGAGCTGTCAGCACAGGGCCCCACGTGGGGCTCAAACTCACGAGCTGTGAGATCATGACCTCAGCCGAAGTTGGACGCTCAACCAACTGAGCCACGCAGGCGCCCCAATGAAGTTGTTTTTTTAACATCTATTACCTGCTTGTCCAATGCATTGCTTTGTCTGCCTGCCTGTCTGTCTGTCTTGAATGTTATTTGTTTGTAGGAGTAACAGTCTATAGGGAGAGAATGGGACTATAAATCTCTTCTCAGGCCAGCCTAGGGGTTGACAGGATCAGAAGATTTCTTTTCAGCATGCTTTGGACAAATTTGGTCCCAGATCACCATTTCAAAACCTTATACTTCTTCTTCAATCTTGTTTTTGTATCCCTGAGAATTGCTGTTATTTTAGTTTTATTTGCCCAGAGTCAGGGTTTTATGATCCCTGATGGGTGACAATTGGTCTTTGACCAAGCTCCAGTGACAAAAGTTCACATAAGCACAAGTCTCACCGACACTTTGGTATTACTCATGGGATCTTTTCAATCTGAAATTGTGCTTCTTCCAGGCCAAACACCTGATTCGTTTATGATTCTCACTGTAATGCTAACTCTTATGCATGCTGTTCTCTCACAATTTTACCAAAGACAATTCTGAATTATAGTGCTCACTCTGGGGACCTTTTGATATAGACAAACTATTCATTTGAGAGGCAGCTTAGACAAAAAAGAAATAAAGTTGTGACCGGCCAATGGTCTACTTTCTTTAATTGGCATAGAGAGGCTTCTCAACGCAATTTGGACTAAAAAAATTGCCTCCCTAGAGATTCTTTAGCCAAAGTTGATGCTAAATGTGAGAAACATAACTCCTCTTGTGGAACCATTCCAATGCTTCCCTTCTATATTTGACTCTTGTGCTTACAGCCTTTGCTTTAACCCTCAGAATCTTGTTCAAGAGTTTTAGAGTTGATGGCCCAAAATTTCTTGTCGGAACAGTTGGATGAATGGATTGAATTTTTCTGGAATATTCTTCCATTTGCACACTGAGGTCCTGTTTATTTTCTCTTTGTGGGAACATGGTAAATTGACATATCTCAACTTCTTGAGCAGTTGTTTTGTAGTTACATGACTGTATTTTTGCCAGTGTGATATAGGGAAAGCAATACATGCTGCTTCTAGGCATGGCTATATAATTCCCTGCATAATCATCCCATGCTCACTTTCCCTTTATTTGGCAACCTTGTCTAGCCCTATGTTTAAGATGGCAATGTCACAAAATGGAAGCCTAGATCCTGAGTCATCATTTGGAAGAAATGCACCACGAAGAGCTGTAAGACCATGAGCTATAAGACCATAATGTAGATGAGAAATGTATTGTTACTGTGCTAAGGCACAGAGATTAGGGATTGATTGTTTCAGTAGCTAATGTTATTATTCCTCACTGATTCAATGTCCAAGAAGTAATAACTTCCTGGCCCCATATTATTTGGACTGGATAAAAAAAAATAAGAAGATAGAAAAAGACATTTAAGAAAATAGGACATTATTTAGAGAAATAAAACAGATTTCTAGAAATCTAATCAGGCATCTCACTTCAGAAATTTTAAACTTAAAGTGTGATACATTGATAAAGTTTTGTCACATAGATGAAAATTACATATTTAAGTATAAATAAATGACATTTTTGGGGAAAAAGAGCTATTTTGGCTTAAGATTTTTTAACGTGGCCTCATTCATTTAACAGACATTTATCTGATACCTACTATGTGACATGCCCTTTCCTGAGTACTGGGGATATGTGTCAGTGTAAGAAAGAGATAAGACATTGATTATATTCTAATGGAAAAGGAAAAAGCAATAAACAAAATAAATAAACCATTACAGTATTTACATTTTAGGAAGTGAGAAGAATTTGGAAAAAAATAAACAAGAGAAGAGCCGGGAGGACTAGTAGAAACTTGCACTTTTAGATAGGGTGTTTATGGAAACCCTCATTAAGGAGGCAGTTTATGAGCAAAGACTTAAAAGAGGTGAGGAAGCAAGCCCCCCGAGAGCTCACATTCCAGACAACAGGACCAGGTGAAGACCATGAGATGGGAGTATGCCACACGAAGTAGAGGAACAGTAGAAGGGATCCATGACTAGAATGGGCCAAAGAAGGGAGGGCCTATAGGAAGTGAGGTCAGATGAGTGATGGAACTCAGATCCTGACCAACCTTGTAGACCCTTAGAAACGTTAGGTTTTCACTGTGATGGGTCACAAAGCCACTGGAGGATTTTTAGCATGTGACATCATCAATTTTTCATTTTAGCACAATCACTGTGACTACTGGGTTGAGATTAAACTAATAGTGGGCAAGAAGGAAGAGGAGATACTGGTTAGGAGATTATAACTATAATCTGGATGAGAAATGATGGTGGCTTCGGGCAGGGTGGTAGCAGTGAGGGTGGTCAGAAGTGGCTAAATCCTGGATATACTCTATTTGTACATCTAGCAAGATTTGCTTTGGGGCTGGATATGATATGTGAAAAAAAGAGAGGAATAAAGAATGACTCCAAATGGGAGGATTGATTTGCCATTAATTAAGGGAAAGACTATGGAGAATAGGTATTGCGGGGTAAGAACAGGATTTCAGCTTTGGTCTTGTTAGGTTTGAGATGCCTCTTAGATATCCCATATTAAAGAAAACACTCACAATTTAGCTTCACTAATTTATTATCTTTAATAATTTGTGTTGCTTATTGTGTTATTCTTTCTTTCAAAGAGATTATGATCTTGCAAATTGGGATAATATTTTAGATTCATTCTGTATCTTCTACATTGTCTAGTAAAATTGTGAAGCCCAAAGTTTCTCTGTAAGTCAGTTGATTTATGATGTGAAGAATCAGATTAGTGTATAATAAATCAGACATATGAATTCTGTTTCATATAGACTGTCTCAAAATTCAGTTTGGTATTGTTTATGTGTTAGCAGGCTCATGTCTCTTATTATTCAAAGAGCATAAGAAAAAAAAAAAGAGGTTTGGCAGACAGAAGAGAAAAGCTCTCCAACAATTAAATCCTGCATGGAAAATGTTACCAGAAGTGATTCCTGTACAATACACACATTTACAGGAAGAATCTAATTTGTATTTAGTCTGTATTTCAGCTCATTCACAATGAGAACTCATGTCTTAGGAGCTATAGCCAGGAAATATGCCAGAGGTTCAGGGACTGAGCCCAGCTAGGTGGGACCCTGGCAGGGCCAGGCATGTAAAAGCAATCTTTACTGCATCTCACAAAGTTGATGATGGGATTTTACTACCAAGCCAAGAGTTTGAAACCAAATTATGATGAAATGAAATAACTGAAGTAAATGGTTCTTTCTTTAAAAAGCTTCTCATATGTGCTCTAGGAAGAAGGGGTTTATTTTCTTGTTTCTGTTGTTGTTATCTTTGAATAGAGCGTTCTGCAAATAACTTGATTCAGGAATAATATAATATGTGCCTTGTGAATCAAAATATGAATAATGCCAGTGGATGCCAAATTAAACTCCTTTCTAATTGCCTCACTCTGATATTAATTCCCTGACACACTGAGTGTTTAATATGTACTGATTGACTTGAATTAGCTTGGTACAAAAGGAAAAAAAATATGTAGGGAAATGAGACTGACTTTTCACCTTTCCATGGGTCAGGATAATGGAGGAAGAGCACTTAGAGAAACTTAAAAAAATGATGCAAAGGAAAGATTCTACTTATGAAAATTTGGAAAACAAAATACATGTGGTATCATTAAACTCAAAATATAGCTAATTTTAGCTAGAAGATGTCAGTTATGTTCAAATCTAACATTTCATGGTTAGCCTATTAATTCAATTCCAGGTATTATTAGGTTTATTCTGGGAACACAGTTGAATCCAAGGACATGATCTGGTCTTAGATATACTAGGATATTCCTTATGTTGATATTTATGTCTCCAAACATAACATATGACTAAGGACTGATATAAAAGTATATGTGCATTCTTTCCTTCATTAATATTATTATGGAAAATTCTCATGAATTTGGACAGAATGAAAATTTCCCTCATTCCCTCTCCCTCTGTTTATTATTCCCTTAGTTGTACAGTTTGATTTATTGTAAGATTAGTTTTGCCAGTTTAGAATTAGTTATAAAATGGTAATAGCAAGCATTTTGTTGTTTCTTACTTTTTGTTTTCTAGGATGAAAGATTATTACATGGCATAGCTGTTTTAATCTGGAATGAATTCATTTAGGGTACTGGGTTTGTGGGTGGGGGCAGCATGGGGCCCATCAGAGGACACAATTCTACATTTTCTGATACTCTGCAATCTAGAGCCACTTATATTCTAAGGCAGAACCTCTCCAAGAAGTTAATGTGAACAGAGCTACCTTTTTCTGGTATCTTCTGCTGAATTTTGTTGTCTTTGTGCTAATAAAATAAAGGTTGGGGAAAGGGTAAAAGTCTGCAAAAGCAATTACAATCAAAATGAGTCATAGTGCTAAAAGGCGAAGTTGCTTGTCTACTTTTACAGTACAGACGTCATTCCAGTGATTCTTAACTAATTAACAATCTCACCGTGGTCTTTTCTTACCGTCACAAATTTATTAGACTTATGTAAGAGAATATTTTCATTTTGAATTTTACATGTGAGCTGATAAGAAGTCGCCAGAACTTTTTTTAAAAAGAAACTTCACATTATAGTGTCATTTATTTTTTATGGAACT